>NC_080672.1:311680126-311980126 GCF_030247195.1 Topomyia yanbarensis | reverse complement strand
GGTTCGCCAGATTACCTGTAGCCTACTGGCAATCTGGATGGTAGCAGCCGAGACTGCGTTCCACTTCTCCACCGTTTGACACATCCGCTGAATAAGGGTATCCGGGGTTGTGTCCCAGCCACAGACGTCAAGCATTGCTCTTCTTTCGACGTCGAACCGATGACATACGAACAGTATGTGTTCGGCAGTTTCGTCTACACCTGGGCAGTCCGGGCAGACTGGGACCTCCGCGTGTCCGAACCTGTGGAGGTACTGACGGAAACAGCCATGGCCTGACAGGAATTGTGTCAGGTGGAAGTGAACTTCCCCATGGGGTCTTCCCACCCAGCTCGATATGCTAGGTATCAGCCGGTGGGTCCACCTACCTTTCGAGGAGTTGTCCCACTCACGCTGCCATCTGGCGACCGAGGTCACCCTGGTGCGCTCGCGGGCTCCCCTATTTCCACGTAGCTCAAAGCACTCCTCATCTTCCCGAATGACCAGCCCGACTGGCATCATGCTCGCTATCACGCAGGATGCATCGTGTGATACCGTGCGGTAGGCAGATATCACTCTGAGGCACATCACGCGGTAGGTGCTCTCCAGTTTCTGTAGGTAACTGGTTACCCTCAGTGCTCTTGACCATGACGGGCCGCCGTACCTGAGGATAGATACGGCGACGCCTGCCAGTAACATACGTCTACTGGCGCACACCTTTGAGCTGTTGGACATCATTCTCGATAGTGCCGCAACAGCAGTCGACGCTCTCTTGCACGTATAGTCGACATGGCTGCCGAAGGTCAGCTTGTCGTCTATAATGACTCCGAGAGACTTCAGACTTCGCTGTGAAGTGATCGCGACTTCTCCCACATGGATAACTGCATGTTGTGCCGACTTGCGGTTGTTGACGATAACTACCTCCGTCTTATGATGAGCGAGCTCCAGGCCTCTCGCGCTCATCCATTCCTCCACCGTGCTAATCGCGTGTTCTGCGGTTAGTTCTACCTCAGGAATTGACTCCCCGTAGACCTCCAAGGTTACGTCGTCGGCAAAGCCGACGATCTTGACCCCAGGAGGGAACTTCAGTCTCAGAACCCCGTCATACATGAGGTTCCATAGCACCGGGCCTAGGATCGAGCCCTGCGGGACTCCGGCGGTAATCGGAACCCTTTTCTGACCGGCATCGGTCTCGTATAGCAGTACGCGGTTTTGGAAGTAGCTTTCCAGGATCCGGTACAGACCCACCGGTAGGCTAAGCCGGTGTAACGAGAGCGCGATGGCATCCCAGCTTGCGCTGTTGAATGCATTCTTCACGTCAAGTGTCACTAACGCACAGTATCGAATACCTCGCCTTTTTCGTTGGATCGCTATCTCGGCAGTATTTATCACTGAGTTGAGAGCGTCCACTGTGGACTTACCCTTCCGAAAGCCAAACTGGTTGCTTGACAGACCGTCCGTACCTTCCGCGTACGGGGTGAGCCTGTTGAGGATGATCCTCTCAAGCAGTTTGCCAGTCGTGTCTATCAGACAGATTGGTCTGTACGCCGATGGGTCGCCTGGCGGCTTCCCGGGCTTCGGCAACAGCACCAGTTTCTGCCTTTTCCATCTATCGGGGAAACGGCACTCGTCAAGGCATCTCTGCATAGCTAGCCTGAACATGTTCGGGTTCGCTATGATCGCTGCCTTGAGAGCGTTGTTCGGAACTCCATCCGGCCCTGGAGCTTTGTTCATTGCTAGGGATTTAGCCACTGCGAGTAGTTCTTCGTTCGTCACTGGAGCCACCATTTCGACCGTGCCCGCACTGTCTCGTAGTGCAGGTGGCCAGGGGCTTGTGGCTCGAGACGGGAAGAGTACTTCGATAATCGTTGCCAACCGGTCCGGAGACCGTTCTGGGGGTGAGGAGCCCCCTTTGGTCTTGGCCATCACAATCCGGTAGGCGTCACCCCACGGATTCGCGTTGGCACTCTCACACAGGTTGTCGAAACACGCTCTCTTGCTGCTTTTAATAGCCTTGTTAAGGGCTAATTTCGCAGCTCGAAACACTTCACGGCGGTTCTCTCTTGCATCCTCGGTGCGAGCTCTTTGCATCCTACGTCTAGCTCTGAGACAGGCTGACCGTAGAGCTGCAATCTCGGCACTCCACCAGTATACCGGGCATCTACCGTTTCTTGGCAGTGTTTTTCTCGGCATAGTGGCGTCGCACGCGCGTGATAGAACAGCTACCAGCGCATCCCCGCTTAGACTGTCGGTGTTGGCCTCCAGTCCCAGGGCCGCGGTGAAAGCTTCGCTGTCGAAGTGATTGGACTTCCACCCGCGTACCTGACAGGGATCTCCCGCCCTCGGATGCTGCACACCATAGTTGATCTTAAAGCGGATTGCTAAATGATCACTATGGGTGTAGCCTTCGTCTACCCTCCATTCCATGCCTGGAGCCAGACTCGGGCTGGCAAAGGTCAAATCAATCCACGCCTCCACTCCGTTTCTACGGAATGTACTAGCGGAGCCATCATTAGCTAGCACAGTATCGAGTTTCGCAAACGCTTCCATTAGCGCTTGACCCCTGCTATTTGTACAGCGGCTGCCCCACTCCACTGCCCAAGCGTTGAAGTCTCCCGCTATTACTACCGGTTTCCGGCCCACGAGGTTCGACGAGAGCCTGTCGATCATCTGGTAGAACTGTTCTATTGGCCACCTTGGTGGGGCGTAGCAGCTGCAATAGAACACACCATTGATCTTGGCAATCGCCACACCCTCGGCGGAGGGGTGTATTACCTCTTGAACCGGGAACCTTCCCGTTGTACAGATTGCCACCATTCCAGACCCGTCCGACACCCAATTGCCGTTGCCGGCAGGGATGCTGTACGGGTCTGATAAGAGGGCGACATCTGTCCTCGACTCCGAGACCGACTGCCACAGCAGCTGTTGGGCTGCTGCACAATGGTTAAGATTTAGCTGTGTGACTCTCACGGCTTCTTCTTATTTAACTCGCCGAAGGGACACGAAGGTCCGCCCATAGCATGTTTATGGGCTTGCTTCTTAGAGGTGCAGATAAGGCACTTATATGCCTTAGTGCACCCCCGCTCTTTATGCCCCTCCTCGCCGCATCGACGACATAGCTTACTCCTGTCTAAGCCTTTGCATTCATAAGCTTTATGGCCGGATTCTAGGCACCGATAGCACCTGTCCACTGAAGGCGGCTGGGGTATACTAATAGGGCATACCGACCAGCCGATCTTCAGCTTCCCTTTCTCGGTTACCTTTTTGGCATCCGCATTCAGTAGCCTGAGGTAGGCTACTTGGGTGCCAGAGGGTCCGTCCCTCAATCGCACAGAGGCCCGCTCGATTGTGACGCCGCATTGCTCCTTGACGGCTGCGACGACGTCTTCTGCGGTCGTGAACTCGTCCAAGTACTTGCACTGGAGAGTTGATTCCGCACCTAGCGACCTGATTTGGGCGCCCTCGCCAAGGACCTCTTGAGCCAAGGCCTTATATATTGCACTTGATTGTGCGCCTCGCTTCAGCACCAGGAGCATCTCTCCCGTGTTGGTGCGTCTTACGCTACGCACATCCTGCCCAAGGGCCGAGAGGCTTTCGGCCGCCTTCATCGATTTAAGGACATCGGCGTATTTGTCCTTGTCGGTTTTTAACCACAAGGCTTCGCCTCTGTCCTTGGCCTTCCTCGCAGGCCGCGGTACCTCCGGTTTCGGTGCCGGCTTCTTCTTGGTAACCAGCGTCCAGGGGTTTGAGCCCCCCTGCCCCGGTCGTGTCGGGTTGCTGGTACCATCGCTCTCCACAGCGAGGTCACTCTCGCCCTCGCTTACCTCACCCAGGCGGCGTTTGACCTTGACGGTTGCACGCCGAGTGGTGTCGGTTTTGGCACCCTCTCCTGGCGACTTCCTAGGGCGCTTCGCATTCGATGCCGTCTTGCGATTGCCCTTTCCCTTTCCCTTCGAGGGGAACTCGGTCGCCGCTCCGATCGACGTGGCTGCTCCATAGAAGGTAAAGGCCACTGTCTGTGAACCTCTATTAACCTTCTCTCTTTCCTCCCTATTGGAGGCCACTGTCTGGGTTTCTCTGTCGGGCCTCTCCCGACATTCCACCCTCTCAACATATGCCTGCTGTTCCTGTCTTGCGACACGAACAGCTTTCCGGAGCTCCAGAAGGCTCAACTTCAACTCCTTGGCTATGTTCTGCTTTGCGCTAGCGAAGTCGATTATAGCATCGAGTTGCTTCGCTACTTTGCGCATCGCAGCTATTGGCCCCTCCGATGCATTGGTAGGGGTATTGCCTACCGCTGCTGGGGGGTCACTGGTGCTTTCGAGCACAGCACTCATCGTTCCACTACTCTCCCCACGGGGGGGAGACCTCGCCAAACCACCTCTTGCGAAGGGGTTTAGCACCTCCGTCTGTTTATTTTTATTATTTTTATTTTGCTCCATGAAAATTCCCACGAGTAGCGCGAGAAATATATGTCCGCCACGCCAGAGCTCCGCATTAGCGTGGTAAGGGACGCTTACTAGCGCCTCAGTCTAGTAGGTCGGATTGGCGGATAGTATTCTTCGGACCCGCGGGGAATCCTTCAAAAGTCATCGGACCTCGAGTCGCTCTCGGTTCAGTTTCCGTAGTGGTAAGGGCGACGGCGGTTACATAGTGGCACTCTGGAGCTGATCGGTTCCACACTGCAGGAGGAAACTTCTAAAAACGAGAAATAAAAAGAGAGGGGCTAAATTGGGATATTTATCGTTTTTATGAAAGTATAAATAAGGGACATATAGGGGAAATCACGATTTGCCAGCATATCTCGGACTGGGACATTGGGTGGTCTACCTCGGGCCCGAAGGGAATCCTTTAACTGAGACCTGGCGTCCAAATACCCGGCGCATGCCCAGACAACGTGCTCGATGTCGTGATAGCCCTCGTCGCAAGCGCACAGACTACTATCCGCAAGCCCAATACGCCGAAAATGCGCAATCCCGACCCACATCTATCCCAATGCGAAATATTTGCGTTTGAGCGCAATATAAACTCGAATCGAGTGCCCCAATTATCGCCCTGCCTTTTGAGCCATGCGTTGAACAGTGATGGCGAACGTCAGTTTATCTTAAACTGATTCTCGCTTCCAACAGTTTTTTGGTCTCTTGATAATGGCCTATAATTTCTCGATTGGGCGGATCCCTATACGGGAGGGTTCTTGTCGTTAGGCAATGCATGTTATTGGTCATAACTGCACAAAATAATCGTGTTGCTTCAGGAATTGTAAGGGAAGTTTTTCCAGACACTCGTTCAGGCAAATTTCATAGTTGAAGGTCCCGGCTGCAATAATACTGTCTCTTTTTAAGCCACAGCTACACATTGCCTGTTAAACTAGATATTTCTTAGTGAATTTTGCCAATTTCAAATGCTTGAACATTTCGGCCACCTTTTCCCTTCCGGCTACCGTAAAAGGTGAGTCGATAACTTTTGCGGCATATTCAGTTAGGAATTGACTGAATTTTATTTAAACAGTGTGCGGATATTGAGAATTGAAAATGGTCGTTTTATCCGCTACACCATCCAAAGTCACTTGAAAATTCCATCGTCGGAAGATAAACATGAATCCTAGTTAGCAAGCCCTCTTCGTAGAGGTCCCAGTTCATAGATTTCGGATTACGATATGTGGTAATATCTAGCGAGACGTTTAACTGATCAAAGACGATGTACTTACAATCAGATAACGACGCACAGCAAAATTTTTTTTGTAACTTTACGTCTTGCCAGATGCACATAAAAGGAGCGTCTCAATTCACATAAATTTACATTTAATTGCATGTAAAAATGTGAGTTGTTCGGCATTTCCTAGGTCATTCAGTCTGAGTTTTACATCAAATGAGTCACAATATTTAATTTTACATATCAGAACATGTAAAATCCTATTATCAGACAGAAAAATACGTCGTTACGTTGTTTACGTCAAATGTAATTTTCATTTTTTCTAAGTGTGCGGTTCAAGCTCGTTGGGTACGAGCCAGTTTGCCAATTCATGCGTAATAACGTCAGAGCAAAGAGTTACATCTAATACCTCTTCTCTGCCCGTTGGGCAAATGTTGGGCGATTTCCTACATTAAGTATATGCAAATTTGTACCACTTAAGTATTTCATCAATTCCTGTCTCTCTGATAACTGAGCTCCCCAAATTATATGGTGGGCATTTGCATCAGTACCGATTATAAGAGAAACCTCATTTGTGCCGCAGTATGATACTACCCTTCTGAAATCATCATGATTCATTATGCGGCAAACATGCCGAACAATGGATGTATTTCCTGTTTATGTGACCAACAGTCATATTGACTGTGACAGCACAAATGTCACGGTTTATGAGGTCGGATATAAGACATCCGTCCGTAAGCAAGTATACATGCACGAGACATTTCACGTGGATTTGTCATGCCATTTTGATTAACGCTAAGAAAAAAAAGGTTAAGTAGCTCTCCAACGTAGAAGTTTCCTTTTACGAAAATATTGTTCTTGAACCAAAGTAAGACCTACTACACTCCGTTAGAGACTGGCATATTTCAGTGCTGCCAACCATTCAGTCCTCGGCATGGAGAAACATCTTGACTTGAGGACTCCTGTTTTCAATATCCTCTTACGACATTGAAGCAGCAGCCATTGGATCAATTCTTGGTTGAGATACTTAAACCCGCCAGATGTCATATGGCTGCTAGGCTGGTGAATAATCTAAGAAAAAATAATAAACTGTCATCAACTTCATAGCGAACCACAACCTTTAAGTGAAAATGAACCCCTGAATAATATTCAAGGTTCTGTGAAATATTTCATGGGAAATTTAAGGAGCATGTCCATGTCCAACTTGCATACTGTATGAACTATATAATAGAAGTGGGAACGTATTCTACGGTTTTGTAAACTGTTTTACGAATTGGTAATAACATAGCTGATAGCATGACTGAAGTTCACAAAAACACAGCTTACACAAATGTATTATACAATCGTTATGGATGAAAAATTAAGCATTAAAATTTGTGAATTATTTTAACAGTGAATTTTTGCTACACATTATAACGAAAAATTATATTAGACGTTTGCATATTAAAATAGTTAGTTGCGTTGCGTTGCGTTGCGTAAGCACGGTCTACTTCGTAGATTGCAGACTGATGACTCTCATTTCCAGCCAGACTACTTGAGGAACATTGTTTGGGAATAACAATTGATCCAGTCCAAGCGAGAATTTCGCCTGAGAACCACCATTGCTGGCCACGACCATCTTTACCGTAACTTGGGATATGAGAAATGAAGTGTTGATGTAGTATTTACTTAATGGAAGGCCCCGACTCAGTGACACTTCCATAAGTACAACGGATCGGGTAGTGGGTGGGTTGTTAGTCAGGATTCGCCTCAAGCAAGCGATGCGACTGAGAATATATTTTCGTGAGTTTGCATATTAACATAGTTAGTGTTTCAAAACTCTATATCAGCGTTGTCTGAAATGCTCTAATCTTAATATTTTATAACGAGTATCGTTTCGTAGAAATCTCTGATGCAAACATTACTACAAAAGATTAAAACCTAAGCGAAAACACTAGAAATACAAATGATCGATAAAACTGTGACATCAATATTTGAGCCGCATTCTCAATAGACACTAAAGATCTCCGTAAACCTGATTAATGTTATAAAATCTACTAATGGATATGTTTCAATTTGCCTCAAGGAAAATAGTAAAATAAAAATGACAGATAATTTTAAACCCTTTCATGCCCACCTTTTTTAACGCATTTAGGGTTGCAAAACTATTTTTGCTTAGGTGTATTGAGATCAAGAAACACAAAAAACCTATTTGGTTCAAGAAATGTGTTTCTCTGGTAGCGCTAGAAGCTGCTCAATGCAATTCTTCTAGAATTTTCCAAAGGCCAATTGCATGGAAAAAGCTGAAGACAGCCGAAATTGATAGGTGTCATAAGTTTTTAATAATATTGTAAGACCACGAAGATAAATCAACATCACTTTTCAGCGTTAAGTCTGGCAGCACTGCTCTAGCGGAATCTAATAAGGGTCATTGCAATAACATTTGTTATACAGATAAAACTTACAACTATTAGTGCTCAAACGAAAGGTCACAGTGCCAGTTATTAACCTTACTTGTATTTGTAAGCAAATCTTTCCGAAACCAAAAGACAGAGCTGTTTAAAAACGTTGTTGTTTATAATCAATATGGACATGAACATTATTTTCGACGAATCAAATCAATAATGTGAGTTCGAGCTCCAACAACAAAAATGGTAATATTTACATCATAACTTATTAAACGTTGATTGTATCTCTAGAAGGAAAGCCACTGTTTGATAGATAAAATATTTTGTTTACGTTTCAAAACAAACAATGCTCATCTAGAAAATCAGCCACCATTTCCAGCTTTGTACATCCATGAACTGAACACGAATCACGAACCCATTACGTGCCACTGAGTTAGGTGACGGATCGAACAATCAAGCCGTCCCTAAAAAAATACGCCATTTTTTCTATTCGAAGCAATCTTTTTGTTTTCGTTCAAACTTGAAAAGTCTTTCCCCGACTTTATTTGGATGGAAGGAAGCATGGCTGAAACAAAAATTCTAGACAGATTTTCCAATGCGTAACTTCCGCTTCATTGCAAGAAAAACATTTTTCGTTTTGCTTCTGTTTTCCTTTCATTTATTACGCTTCCATTCTTTTTTCCCCATTTTTCAACAATAGCGGAACGTCGATGACTTTCGCTTAAGTTTTTCATCAACACTCTGGTCTGCCTGATACAAACAACGCCAACGCCACCGGTAACGGTTTCGTTGAAGAGAGATCTGTTATTTTTTTGCTACTTTCCGACAACCCTCCCCGGGCAGGAAACGAAACAGGAATCAGCCATTATCGGCGATGGGGAAGAGTAATGGGTTCGAAACGATGCTGCGCGTTTGTATCAGTGCTTCTTCTGTGTCGTTTGGTGGCATATCGGTTCCGCTAGATCGAAAGATGCAATGAAATTCAAATTAGGGTCCTTAGGCGCTCGGCTAACACAATCTCGGGTGTCGATTCTTTGCGTTGCCGACCAGCAGCTGATGGTTGATTGATTGATTGATTGATCACTAGAAAACATATTATCACTGGAGCAGCAAATACTTTCAAAGTCGATCTTCTTCAGCTCGATAATATTCGTCTCGGTGATCCATGGGAAGTCGTTGCTCGTTCCTAGAAATCGATAGTTTCTTAAATTAAATTGTTGGTGAAAATATACCCACTAACATCTTTGTGCTTCTATTGCTTCGAAAATTTTGAGCCGTTGAAATATTATTCTTTTCTATTCGGTCCAAGAGCTGCCATCTTGTATCAGTGGGAAGTTTCCCGTGGAAGGATATCGTAGTCCCAAGCTACTGCGGAAAGTATTTTTCAAACACTCTTGAGAAATATGAAAATAAGTCTAATCGAGATTTATATGAACCGACATGCACACAACAAAATTCTGCCATAACCGAAGCTTTCAGAGAAATACCAAAACGCTTTTGATTATAATAACATGTTTTCTCTCCTTCTTTCTTCATTTCAACGGAAGAAAACATTCCAATATCCAACAGAATATTGCGCTTATAGACTCTGCTAAGGCAGCTGCTTCCGCAGTTCCAGTTCAGTTCAGACTAGGCAAATATATGAATGAAATGGTACAAATGTGTGATTACATAAACATTTCTGTTCACCATGATGCCGCTTGGTTCCTTCCTATCATCCTAGTGCTGAACCTGATCTGTAGATTTGCAGTTGGAAAATGGACTGGCAAAACAGCTGGCTTGCAAGTACAGCGCTGGCATTGGGGAAACGCTACATATCCTTATTATATTTCGATTCGTTTTATTCCTCTCCTGGCTTATTTGCTGTCATTTCAGGAATATACATAGAGCAACTCAATAACCAAATGGCCACTAGTGCCATTCTGGAATTCGATATCGTGCAAGCATTAAGAGAAATGACGGTCTTGTGTAGCAATGAGTGGGGTGAAATGAACTTTGTATGTTCTAGTTCCCTGTTCACCTTGACACTCTCCGCGTGCCCGCCTATCGACATAAAAAGAAAGACACATTCCTAAAGACAATCGTTGAATGGATCAGTACGAAATGTGTTTCAATATATTTCGACATTGAACTTCTTGAACGAATTCAAAGTTTGGTCATACATGTCAGTGCCAGTTTGGCGGACATTCGCTATTTTTCGAATTATGCGGGCATTAGTCGAAAATTCTATTTCTAGACAGACCTTAAATTACTAAAAACAAACTTAGAAGCAATTCCTGAGATAACAAAGTCGTTTTCAAATATTCAAATTCGGCTAATCGGCATTAGAAGAAAAAAAAATTATTGTAATGAATATCTCGGATATCATTAAGAAATCGATTCCTGCAGTTTTTTAGATGTAATTAGTTTAAGTTTCCATCATTGGGGCCGAGTACGGCCTGTTGATGTGCGTGATAAATAAATAAATAAATAAATAAATAAATAAATAAGTAAATAAATAAATAAATAAATAAACAAATAAATAAATAAATAAATAAATAAATAAATAAATAAATAAGTTCGGGCAATAGAACGAAGATGTGCGTTTACTTTGAAATTATAATCACTCTAACAAAAAATTGTTTCTTGCAAGAATTTATTGCCAAAAAAATTCATGGAATATAGCAACAATTATGTCAAAATAAATCAAAAAGGATTGGTCAAATCAACATCCGTCACATCTGCTACTGGGCGAGAGAGAAGAAATCTACAAGGAAACATGGTTCAAAAAAGGAAACAGTAGATGTTAAATATACTCGAGCCAGTGTGTCAAACGAACATAAATAATGACTTAATTGTAGCCTAGTTTTGCGTACTGATGCATCTGAAAAATAGGACATACCCAATTGTTTATAACTTTTTATAGTGTGCGTAAAAATGGTTGAATTTTGAACTGAAAACTTCACCGAAGTCGAATCGTTTGCAGTGATGGTTTTAAAACAATAAAAAGTGCACAAGAAAATGATCATCATTCACTTCAAAAGTTCAAGACCCTGTCTTCGATATCTCGATATTGAGCTCTCAATAACACATTCAACTGTATCTCGTCTTATCATGACGTTCAAAGTACAACGATTAAACGATGGTACCGACGGGCGGTACGGTAGTTCCAAAGAAGGCCAAGATAGTATTGAACCAATTCAACGTTTCGGTTTGTGATGTGGCAATCTATCATAAATTCTTGGCAGCCGGCTGCCCGGAGCAATAAGAACATGCTAATACTTCTTATAGTACCAATGGCAAATAATGTTTTTTTCTTCAAATGGATCGCAGATCAATTTATTATGTATCTTTAAATGCAGCTTCTGTAAAAGATTTAGTGTATTTAGTGAGGCATTTTTTTTTAGATATATAGTTGTTTTCTTGTGAAATTGTGTAAATTGGCCGATCGTTGATTCGTAACATTTCCTTATTATATCGTTAGTGGAGCGTACGTATTTCCGCAACTGATACACCGATTGATCCGAAACGTGTTAAAATGAACTTTAGCGGAAATTGTGTTGATGTATCCAAAAATTGACTAATTTTGGTTTCAAAAATTAAGATAGATTGGTTTGAGACGCAGCTTCTAGTCAAAGACAAGTTTCATTATTTTCACATTATTTTGCTTTTGTAGGAGACAAACCACTGCGACCAGTATATCTTTACAAACACTTGCAAATTTATGCTATTTGCGGCTCCTAACATGATTTGTATGGAACTTCAGCGCATATGTCACTTACATGAGAAACAAAATGTTAGGAATAAGAGCCTGAATGCGCTTGAATTGAATGAATCTTTCCATTTTTCTGTTAAATTTTCTTAAGCTTTTGTGACATAGCTGTCTTCGCGCTAATTTTTTTAATAAGCTGTAAGAACGAAATAGGCTATCTCAGTTTGGATGATCAAAACAAGGATTTCTTACTATCCGACGTTTCGGCCTTCGACGTTGGCCTTTTTTCAAGTGAAATAAAGATTTTATTTCCCTTGAAATAGGCCATCATCAAAGGCCGAAACGTCGGGTAGTTAGAAACCCTTATTTTAATCATCCAGACTGAGATAGCCGACTGCGTCCTTTCAGTACCTTATACCAGTTGTTACCACCGCTACTGAAACACAACACCAGTGGGCCCACCTCCAGGCCTGTCGAAAAGCGAGAAACGAAGGAAACGTCATGATGTGGCGCCGGGCCAGCTCCGTCTGCAAGTGACACTGACGTTTGATGCTAGACAGACGAAAGATTAAAGTGTAGAGACTAGCCGCACATTTACTTTACTCTAATTTCTTAAATTACATTAAAATTAAATACCTAAGTGAATTTTTCTATATACTTTTAAATTCGTAAGTAACAACGATTTTCAATTTGTAAACTTAAATATAATTATGGTCTATAATCTAGGATTAGGCTAAAACAGATCGAGTTATAATTGTCAGATGAATGCAACGACGCGAAGAACACCATTAAAAGTAAGATTGATTTATTATTCTAAGCTAAATGAAATAAAATGTTTCTAATTTTGAGCTGTATGCTACGGCCTGCTTCAAGAAAGTGGATTTCTTTAATCTTCATCTGAACACTAGTCGTAATCTTTTTTAATAAGTATGGATGTCGGTTGGTTCACTAATACATGAGTATATGTGTATATTTTACAGTTTTTTTCTGAAGAAATTTGTCAATACATGTATTTGTTGTATCCATAAATGTAAACATGTTGAGCCCTGGCGACGGAAGGTGATAGCTCTACCGTTCATCCAACGATCCACTTCATGAATACCACATCCACCGAACTGCATAAAAATTTTATCGGTTTATCGAATTCATATCTCGACCAATGTGTAAAGTCCGGGAATGTAATATCGATTTTTTCATGAATTATGCATACAACTCTGAATGTAGTGATTGAATTGACCAAACGCCGTCAAAATGCTTTGCAATGAATTCTAATCTCAGACAGCAACTCAAGCTCGTCTCAATCGTAATAGAAAGTACCAAAAATTGGGTAAGATATCCACGAGAAATCATCCAACAGAAGTTAACGGTATATAACCTGTCTGACAAGTTATCGAATGATTCTGACGTCTTCTGACAACTGTTTTTAGAACATGCATAATGCAATCAATCGGTTTTGAAAACTGTTCAAATATTTTTTTGTAATCAAGAAATCAATATATTTAATATTCTTCAACTGTATTCCCGGGATTTCCCTGGATATAGCTAATTTATTTCATGAATTACGGGAAGTTGAAACCCTTCGGGAAATGGAATCTCTATCGCCTACGGCTACCAAATTGTGTCTGCTGTTCAGGAAAATGACAACTGAAAAACTGCGTCCAGCACCTCCAAAACCAATAGCAAGCAGCTAGGAAGCTAATACAAAAGACGTTGAGTTCAGACTTGTGACAGATAAGAGCAAGAAACAAAGAATAATATCCTATCAGGAGTACAACAACAGTATTTACATTGAAACATTGAATTTTTGAAAATTCAATCGGCCCCTGAGTCGATTCCGCGCCTTATGAGGAGAGCGTGCTCCAAATTTCAAGTAAATCGGATAAGTCCAACTACCATCGGACCAACGTGCCTGTATCTGTGCCTGTGGGATTTTCGACAGTTTAAAATAAAAAAACTAGTAAAAGTAAGAAAGATAATTTAATTGTCTCCTTTTTTTCGAAGACTGCAAGACAATCCGGGTTTGTTAGTAGAAGTGAGTAAACTTTTAACGAACAGATATCTGCGTCAGTTTTGCGTGGAGCCCAACTGCACATGGCTCCGTATCAGTACTCGATTCCCACGAACTATACATTTCCCTGAAATAATTGTCAGGTTTTGCTCAATAGTATGTTCAGAAGAAAATAACTAATTTAACACAGTTTAATACATAATAAAAGTCACATTTTGGTTTGAAAATTTTAATCCCAGCTGTGACCGGATAAAGGGCGCCAACCCTAGCTTTTCAAGGAAGAGAGATAGCAAATTGACATGTTCAGAAGAATTACTGCAAAATACCTGTGCTATAACTTTGTGGAAGACCCCTACTTTCTATATCTCTCCGCTGAAAAATTAGTGGTGGCGCCCACTGTGCTGTAACATGTGAAACTAATTTTTTTTTAACCAATACATGGCAGGTACTATATAGTATCATTCTAAACATACTATTGAGCTAAATCTAGTCTTCGACAAAATTGTAGATTGTTAAGGGGGAGGGGGGTAAAATTCAGCGTAAAAGAACACTTTCTGCAATTTTTAAAAAAATTGGGTGAAGCGGGTTGATCAAAACTTTTGTACATTATAATGTATCATTTCAATAACATTTAGTAATTTTTCTATGCAAATATATCGACAAGCGACTCAGTAACGAAGCATTTTGTAGACGGTCTCTGAAAAAAACATAATTCTAAAATCTTGGTGAAGTATGAGCTACGTTTTCCGCCAATTAGGCAATGCAGGTAATACGGCCAAAATAACGGCTACCACGCCTCCAATGTCGTTTGCACACAAAACTTGCGTCGCTCCAATTGATCTAGGTAGCTTAACGGAAGGAAAATTGAATTTCTTGCAACAATCAATGCTACAGCTGTTGATTGCAATGGTAAATTATACCTCCATGTTTGAAGCTTTTCAAACTGGGTGGGAATTTGCTAACAAAATTGTAATGGCTGATTCAGCATTAGCAGTAGTAATTAAGAACATTTGACTCTTAAAAATATTAAAAGACTTGGTGTCTTCAGCAAAGTTGTTAGGAACACCATTCGAAATTGGTTCGATTTTCCAAGAATATCGTTTTGGTTTACAAATTTAGGAACTCGTTAATTCCAGACTTCTTTAACGTAGGATGTTTTTACCACAGAATTCTAAATAAAATACTTTTCGAAAAAACAAGGCCCTGTGCCGAATGCTTGCAGTGGTTTCACGCAAGAAAAAACCTTGTCGACGTAAGAAACGTGGCTACAACGAAAAAGTATACTCTGAGGCAGAGTAAAGCTTTGCCAACAAAAATGCTCTAAAGTTTTACAAAACCGTCAACAACACGATGAAAATCAACCTTACGCTGATTATGAATAATGAATATAAGTCAAATATTAAGACTCCGATATAATAGAGATGATTGGTTTATTAATTTATATATTCCAACCGTTTGAAAAACAATTGTGCTAAATTTATATCTTATTTTCTCCAAACAATTGGTTAAACAAGTCTCCAAAAAATAACGCGTTCCGTTGAATCAGTGACAATTTTCTTCATTTTAGGAAACGTCAGCGTGATATGAACCCTCTAACAACCCTCCTCTCCTCTCACACACACACCCATACGACGTTGACAGCTGCCTGTCTGTCACCTGTTCGTGCAGTTATTTTATGTTACGACCAAAGAAGCTCCAATAAATATGAAAGCTTCCCATAACCACCCCGGCCACCCCGATCGTATTACATGTACGTTTCCGAAATGTGATTTATCGAGGACATCCGATTCTGTTTGTTGTTGCTGTTGTTGTTGCCAATACACGACACCCAATCCTGTTGAGTTTATTGTTTGTTGCTTTCTCTTCGCTTGTGTTTGGGTATTTGGGAGAAATTCAATGCCGACCCCCGCCCGTTGTACGACTGAATCGGTTTGTCAATTTCATTTTCCTACCCTTGGTGCTGGCTGATGGCACAAACAGTATTTACACGGCTGCTATTTACTGCAGACCTCGGTAGCTAGAAGATAAATCGTTGTAACCCGCGATTGATTCGCAACAACCATACCCGTAGGTGGGTTTCATGATTGAGCGCCAAGCGTTTTCGATTTGGGTACCTGTATCTTCGACGTCCTCATTGGTACCGTCCTAGTCGTCGTCGTCGTCACTACGGTGTGTTCGTTATCGAATTCAATTTATCGGAATTAACGATCTTGTGTTTGTTTGCTACATGAACCGATTGGCACACAATCGAAGGTTACCGTCACGATGTCGTTTCAGGCGAATTGCCGCTCGTTGTTGACCTCCTAAAGGTGTGCAGTGGAAGAAAGCGATCAGACAGAAGGTTCCGAGAATGTCAACAGCAAATGAATTCAATCAAAATCAGATATTCGCTCCACTGCTGCTACCTAGTGTAACCATTAGGTCCAACACAAACGATTGTGGGAATTGATACGCATGGAGAAATAATTCGATAAGATTGATTGCTCTTCAGAGCATTATTTGTTACAAAGTACCATGCGTTCACCTGACTGTTGAATAAGGCAAACCGCCAGGTGTTTGCAAACAAGAATCTATTCATGCTTGGCTGGCTACCGT
The DNA here is from genome assembly GCF_030247195.1 of Topomyia yanbarensis. Taxonomy (NCBI): domain Eukaryota; kingdom Metazoa; phylum Arthropoda; class Insecta; order Diptera; family Culicidae; genus Topomyia; species Topomyia yanbarensis. Next base: position 311,963,817 of record NC_080672.1, on the reverse strand, counting down.
AATTGGTGTGTGTTCGATCCTATTCCGCGTACTGGCACAGAAAGCCTCAAACATATTGATCCTTTAGATTTGGCCGTTTGCTAGTTTTCCACTTCATCGGTTTCATGCATGTAACGAACTCAAAACGTATTCTGGACTCACTGTCCATTGTATTCACTGAAACAATTCTACACCGGGCATATTTATCGATGATTGCCCCGCAATAATTGGCACATTGCTGATTGATGGAGACGCCTGGCCTGTTGGTTTTGCCTTCCAGTTTAATTTTCCCTCGAGATGTAATGGGAAAGAAGGAAAATAATCTCGCGAAGTAACATCCACACATCATCCAGAAGAAGTCCATTCATTGTTGGCATGTCTGTCAGTTCATTCATAGATTTTTTTTCCTCCATCTGAACGGATGTCAGTCACAGCTGCCAGTGAGCATGGTCTAGACTCTAGACATTGACGTAACGTAACTCTGAAAATACTTTTTTTCCTTCGTTCGTCGGTTTTATTTGGACACTTTTACGATTGGTCGGTAAATAGCATCAATAAACAAAATGTAAACGAAGTATCAGAAAATTGCAGACGTCATCGTTTTCGAATGGGGTCTGTGTAGAGACGAGGGGAAAGCAACCCTTTTGCACGGGTTTGAACATTTTACTTATTTATTTTACATCGATCAATCGTGGATTGATATCTAGAACGTCCAGGCTAGGGCGTTTAAGAGAATTAGCTTGGCACATTTTATTTAATTATGCTTTTAGAAGAGCGAAACACATGTCGTAGGTCTATACGTGCAGAATGATGTTCTTCAGTTATCAAATAATTCGATAGCTCATCGCGAAAATCCAAGCTAAACGCACACCAAGTTAGCGAAATCGTTCAAAGAGGCCAAATCATCTATTACCGTAATAGTTGTAATAGTTCGGGGATTGTTTGTCGACAAACTTCAAACAGCTTTCTGGGCAAGAGTTTTATAAAGAGAAAGTCTATAAGTATTGCGACTTGTTGAACCTTTTTGGTACTTGATTTAAATCAACCTATTTTTATCCAGTTTCTCTTTAGAGTGCATTTGTTTACATCCGCTCCGGTGTGCAGTAGTTGTCAGTGAGATTCCGAAAGAGAGTTAATTGCTCATTTCAGAACATTTCGACGCGGTACTTGACCAAAAGCATAATGTTTCACCAGATGGCAATGAAACGAGCCGGATTAAAAACGTACAAGATGCAGAATTTCCCTAATTGGGACGAACGCCAGTACAGTGTTGTCAAAATGCGCTCCCGGAAAATGCTGCGCCATTTTCTTCTTTTGTTTACGTAACACGGCTGAACGCTTCTGCACAACTAATCCGTGAATCTTTTATGTTTTTTAGGATGTTAAAATTAAAATTTACTTTGAAAATGCCTGTCCAACGGGTCTTGTTGACGTAGTTTGTTGTTGCGTGTCGAGATCCTCTTTCGTGGCGGTGAAGCATTAGCTGTGGTGTCTACCGCAACTTGAAGATCATTTGGTCTGCCTTCTCTTTCATTTTCGTTCAATCTTTTGTGGTCATCAGTAGTGCGTTGGTGGTGCTCACAGCCCGATCAGAAATGCATAACAAAAAGATTTCAAAACAATATATCGTATTGATACTTGTTATAATTTTCTGCTATTTTAACTACTAACGAGACCTAATTTATAACACTATAAGTTGCAAAAATGACGTTCTGCTATAATCTTGTTATTTCGTTCTAATCGGGAGATGTTCTTTTTTGTTTCCTGTGCTTACGGGTCGCTGTTGTAAATCCGTTTGATTAACAGCAATTGATTCTTTATTGCTGGTGTTGGTTGTTGGTTTGGAGGTGTTTAGCGTAATCGTTATTGGTTTAGTTGTACTGCGCACGACCGCTTGTGATTTAGTGTTTGTTGCTACCCCATTCGCAGGCGTTGGTTCAGCAACCGGTTGTGGTTTGGCATAAGATGAGTGTGTACCGAATGCCGATCTTGGTCGTAACAGATTGATTTTTTGGCAGCCTATGCGCTAGGTTTTCCGTAGGTTAGCGGTTTATTACATAATTGGCACGCACTCTGGGTGTGTGACTAATGTTCCCTGACTATATGTAACACCTTGAACTGACTCCAAGTATCATCCTTAACGGTATCAATTTCTCCGTAGTTTGACATGTGTTGTTTGATAACACCCGCATCGGTACGCGGTGCAAGGTCATGCAGCTTTACTTTTAGAGTGTCATCGTCTATATATGCTGGGATGCTGTATAAAACGTTCTGAGAAGAAAATGATTCTGACCGTATGGTATCCGGCGGCAGAGATCTCTCGCAGTATTTCAGCTAAGAATTGACCCGCTGGATTACTTTTCCCATGTCGTAAGAGGCGACTAACAACAACTGTGGCTGTAGTCCACTAGGAGTTTGATAACAGTCTATCTTTCTCCGGACAAAACCAGCCTAGAGGTCGTGTGGCATCCGGCGTGTTGAAGTATTTCAACCAAAAATTGATGCACTGTGTTCCTGCTCCCATGTCGTAAGAAAATACTGAAAACAGGAGTCCTCCAGTGAAGCTGTTTCTCCGCACCGATGACTGAATGGTTGCCAGGACTAAAATATGCCAGTCGCACACGGAGTGTTCGTTGTTGGCATCAAGGGAATACTATTCTATGCAATAAGCATTATTCATTTTTTTTTGTTTAAACAAGCTATATCCAGTATTCTGAACCGATTCTGATGTAACATAAAAGTTTTCATGTGAGTAATTCATCAATTTTAATTTACTCGTCACACAAAATCCTTAACGTTTGCGGGACACGAATAAATATTTCTTCCCCGATCCACTGGGATAAAAAGATCAACATAAAAACAACTCCGTCGTCGACAGTGCCGACTGGCGGGCGGATCAATGTCCCAAATTCCACAGTTAGTCACTTCGACAACACCAACGTCAACGGGTGCGTGTGTGTAAGAGGAGCAGTCAGTGATCAGCAATGCTCAAAATACACCACTCAAAGTAAACATTCGGTTTCTTGTTTGGTCTGCTCTAGTATTCAGTACAAGAAGCTACTATATAAGTAGCACCCATCCGAGTCCCAGTCGTGCACCGCCTAATTGGCTAGTAACGTTTTTCATACGCAAAAGTGGTCAAAGCACGGCTTCGCCGACGCGACGGCGTCATTCGTCTTAACAGCTGTCACGATTTAACGAGAGAGAATTTTTTACTCATAGTCATCCTGTAGTTGGTAATTGAAAATCGTTAGGAAAGGACCGGATGAGTTTGAAACCAAAAATAGCTACAATATTCGAACATTTCCCCAGATAAGACGCTGTATGCTGGTCTTCTATAAGATTTAATTTTTTTTTCGCCGGTTAATCGCAATCAATTAGTCTGAGAAAAAAATAAAAACAAGTTTGCAAGCAGAGGAATTTTTATAAGAAACACTTCATGTGTCAGTCTTCAATCCGAGAAAAACAGCTGTTCAATAGTGACACATGCTCGCGTTTGAAAATTTTTAGTGGGCGAATGTAGAGGTGAACTGGCTCAGAGCTTTAATCCACTCGTTGAACGAAATAATCCGCTAAAGCTTACCAACTACTACTATTACTAACATTGCTTTTAAATTTGGACAAACCGTTCCGTTCTACTCAAAGGCCATTTCCCAGCTCCTTCGATCCAACAATCTGTGTAACTTCCACCTGGCACTAAATCACTTTCCTCCAGATCCGATTCCATTGCGTGCTTTCACTCATCCTCTCTCCCTCCCACCCTGGCATGGCAGGAATTCAACAGATAGTTGAGTGACATTTACATACATATAACAATCTGAAAGTTGTCGACTCCAGGGACGACATCGATAATATGCGGCTTTCGGGCTATTCCTTTCTCCGTAGAGACGAACGACAGTGTAATGGTGTCTGCCAGGACACCCAACATGGATCCAAATTGCTGCTGCGGCTTTTCCCACCCAACAAACGGGAAGAACGGGGGGATGCTGGTAGTCTGCGTCGTCGTTCAATGGGAAGATATTCGGATTTTGTCAGGGATTTATTATGTATGGCCAGACCAGACTGTTGTTTTGTTGTTCATGTTATTCAAGATAAAATTCTACAGTCAAATCCGCATACATACAATATTTAATGAATTAGTTTAAAGATTCGGGCTGGAAATGGTGATACAATGTGTTAGCGAAGCGGTCTATGTAAGTAATAAAAGATGGCATTGGGTTTGATTGTTTCCAGTTCTTCGCGGTCGGTGAACTTTGTCGCTTGATTATGATTAATCCTGCGACTTTCGAATCAGGTTTTCCGCTAAGACAATCGCTATTGTTGTCTGTCACGATACATTTGTTTAGCTAAATTCGTGCTGAAAATCGTGTCATTTTTATGAATCAATAAAAGAGGTGAACAAAGTCTACTTCGTGTTAAACCAGTTCGAAAGATCGTCACGAAATTCGTCGTTGAGTGAACTACGATCGATTGAACTTTGGAATCTACCGGTATATACTGGTTCTTGATATCGCCTAATTACATACATTTCGAATTAACGGGTTACATACCTCTTTATTTTTCAAAAAATCGAATTTTTTTCTTGCTTGATCTGAAAGTACAACTCCTTGAGAATATTTTCCCAAATTTTCATAGAGATCCGAGAAATAGATCGAAAGTTACAGTGTTTCCAAGCACGCTTCGTCTACCAAGAGCAGTATTAACTTGAAATTTTATATTCGATTTTCTTGAAATGTCGTTTTTTCAAAAATGGTTTTCCGTTATCACCCAACCGATTTTCTCAATTTTTTTTTCGTAAACAACATGAGAAATGAAAATAGCGTCAATTCTGAATAGGTATTGAGTACGTATTACGACGCACACAATCTTTATCAACAATGTTGTGTACAACTTACGAGATCTGGTTTTAGGCGTGCTTGTCATCTCAATTGATTGTCACTGTATCCTTGTGCGTCAGCAGTTCGGCCGCCTTTTTGGATATTTTCACTGTTCTCCAATTTGTTGCCGACATCTGAAATGGAAAGGTTAGGATTACGTTTGAAAGTGCTGGGCAAACTTCTTTTGGTTGCTTGGCAACTTTCAACGATTTCCTTATACGCGTATAAAATTTTGATACGCTGTTCCTTTTGCTTCGACACCATTTTGACAACTGAGTGAACATAGCAACAACAAAAAAGAGGCAACAATTAGTACACGCACACCAACAAAAAGTGTTCAAGTTACATATTTAAATGCACGATTAAAAGATACGTCAAATTTAATTAGCGCAATTTACCTGTTTTGGGCCACTCAAAGTTATTTCATATTCTCGTCACAAATACTATCGATAGCTTATTATTTATGGTTTCAGTTTGTTATATTTTCTCAATTTAATACTTTTCCTTTTGCTAGTTTGTCTTGTGTAAATAGTGTCCGTTTGGACTACTGTCTATTTGGACTACTGTCCATTTGGACTACTGTCCATTTGGACTACTGTCCATTTGGACTACTGTCCATTTGGACTACTGTCCATTTGGACTACTGTCCATTTGGACTACTGTCCATTTGGACTACTGTCCATTTGGACTACTGTCCATTTGGACTACTGTCCATTTGGACTACTGTCCATTTGGACTACTGTCCATTTGGACTACTGTCCATTTGGACTACTGTCCATTTGGACTACTGTCCATTTGGACTACTGTCCATTTGGACTACTGTCCATTTGGACTACTGTCCATTTGGACTACTGTCCATTTGGACTACTGTCCATTTGGACTACTGTCCATTTGGACTACTGTCCATTTGGACTACTGTCCATTTGGACTACTGTCCATTTGGACTACTGTCCATTTGGACTACTGTCCATTTGGACTACTGTCCATTTGGACTACTGTCCATTTGGACTACTGTCCATTTGGACTACTGTCCATTTGGACTACTGTCCATTTGGACTACTGTCCATTTGGACTACTGTCCATTTGGACTACTGTCCATTTGGACTACTGTCCATTTGGACTACTGTCCATTTGGACTACTGTCCATTTGGACTACTGTCCATTTGGACTACTGTCCATTTGGACTACTGTCCATTTGGACTACTGTCCATTTGGACTACTGTCCATTTGGACTACTGTCCATTTGGACTACTGTCCATTTGGACTACTGTCCATTTGGACTACTGTCCATTGGGACTACTGTCCATTTGGACTACTGTCCATTTGGACTACTGTCCATTTGGACTACTGTCCATTTGGACTACTGTCCATTTGCACTACTGTCCATTTGGACTACTGTCCATTTGGACTACTGTCCATTTGGACTACTGTCCATTTGGACTACTTTATTTAGGCGATAACACGTGTCATTAGACTGTTCAGATTTAGTGTCTAGCTAGTACTAATTTGGTTACTAGTTTAGATACATCGTCTAACTTGGCCCCAAGTTGGTGCTAGGTGGTGACGAGAAGAATTCAAAACACAATAAGCTAACTTATTGTTTCCTTACTTTAGTTGTAGTGTGAGAAAGAGTAAAATTGGTTCAAGTGTTAGAAAAACAGATAAGTAGAATACATTAAGAGCCCGTTCTTCAAATATTTAACGGAATTTTTGGATTAAAAATGGTTTGGGTGTAGAATTTTTTAAATTATTCTTTATGAAAATGACCATTGTTTTTGTTGTTGGCGTTAGTGGGATCGATGCTCTGGATTCGTGTTTCGTTTGGTTCTGACTTCTCACTATTTCCGGACTTGTCCTTGGATGCGATTCCACCATAACTGGTGTAGGTGTAGGTCGTTAATCGGTTATAATTTTACAAAACGTTGTATATTGCACATTACAGATTATTAAACAATCAATTAAAGAAAGTATTTAGCGGCGATATGCAAAATACGAAATATATTTTCGCTTATCTAAATAAAAGTTTTTGACAAATACGGGAACCCTGCATGTGCCGCCGAGTGTAGTTGCTTGTGAAGGATCAGAGATCAGACGAAGCTTGAGATACATCCATTCATAAAATTAACAAATTTCATATTCCCTTTCTTTGAAACTTTTATATTAAAATCTCTCGAAACAACCATCGGAATAAGCTTTTTTTTAATTCCTCAATTCGGCACGGCTCATAGTGGTAGCGTAACGGAACCGTGGATCTTTCATATGTTTAAAATATGTAAAAACTAACAATAAAAACAAATATTGATTTATTGCGTGCAGAGACCTTCTTTCGCGGCAGGAAAACATTTGTCTGCTCACCTACTGCGCGTCTTGGGGATCAATTAATTCTCTCCTGTCCTTCACATCAAGGTCACCATTGCTAAAAGTGTCTTGGTTCTCGTGATCAAATGTTCTTTCCTGCTTCTTCCATTTACGGATGATCAGTGTAAATCCGTCGTCATTATTATTAACTTCTTCGCGAGATGTTGCCTACAGTCTTTTTTGTGCTGCTTTTGCGGTTATCATTACACCTTGAACAGCTGCTATAAGGGAATTTCAGAGAATCTTAATTCAGGGAATCTTAACTCCAACTTCATCACTTTCAGCCACGTGCTTCAAGTTGTTCTGCAAAACGAAACGTTCGGCTTGGGCTAACGCGTTAAATGAGATCAATACTGCATTGTGAAGATGATGATACTGAAGATAGATAACCTCCTCAAGCCTAAGATCCATCTTCACGTTCAGCAGGTAGTTCACTTCACGAAAACTCGGTCGTATTGAACAGAATTTAATGTCAACGACCGTGGCGTTGGGTCGGAGCAGAGCTTTTTCATAAACTCATGATGGCAAGAATCAATGAAATGTTTCGTTTGTTCTAGAGACAATGCACACTAGATCGAGAGGTTGCTAGCTCTTGTTTAATTGGTTCGATTTTACGTCCGACTCAAGCAGAAGTAGAAAGTAGATTGGAATAAGTCAGTTGCTTTAGGCGTTCACACGCGTTGTGGGAACTGTTTGGATTTGGAATCTAACTGGCGCCAATTTACTGTTGGTTTGTATATGTCGTCTAACTGACAGCAACTTTTCAAAGTTGGGTCTTGTTCTCTTATGCGCAAATTGGTTAATCGATTTTTTCCTTCAAAATAAAGGTTGCATACTCGTGGGCATTTGGCTCTCATGCCAAAACACAATTCGTTTCCCTATACTCTTCATCGACCCAGAGCTATTGTGCTTGGCTAACCGATACATCACTTGGTATAAGCCAGTTGCTTCAGGCGTTCACACACGTTGTGTGAACTGTTTGGATTTACTGTCTAACTGGCGCCATTTTGGTGTTGGTTTGGATATATTGTCTAACTGGTAGCAAGTTGGTGTCAGTTACTGATAAGTGGAACACGAATCATTAAAATCCAACTTTTCAACAAATTACCGCCGCTACATTTTCACATTAGGTAAATTTATCAACTAATACGGCACAAATAATTGATTTGGCAGCAGCTTTCCGTCATTAAACTGCACGGATCAAACAAATAAATCTGCAGCTGCTTCTCTGCTAATCTATCAACAAAGAACAAGTGACAAGTTCATAGAGGCTTCTTTTTACTGTCCGTATTGATGTGCAATCTGCAGGCACTACTGGTACGGTGGGCGACATGCGAATGGCAGCATAGGCAGGACAGTCGTGACTTATATTCATAACTTCTCAACTGTCTTGTAAATTAGTTTTATACAACCAGAGAACGCTGCGGAATGATTAAAAAAACCTATTTTTTCGTTATTTTTCACTAAATACTATTCAGATTTTCACTGTTGCTATCGGTAACGGAAAATATTCAAACATTATTTATTTCTTGCTATATATGTAAATAAATAGCAAATATATACATGGAATAATAATTCGATCCACCAACGCTACACTTTCACAAAAGGCAAATTCGTTAAACTAGCACGGCACAAGAAAATGATTCGAAAGCATCTTCTCTGTTAATCCATCAACAATGAACAAGTGACCGGTTTGATTATGCTACCGAAAATCGATAAAGGCTTCTTTTAACTGTCCGTAATGATGTGCAATCTCCAGCCACACACTGCAGGTACGATGGGCGATGAACGAAAGCAAGCACAGGCAGGACAGTCGTGACTTATATTTATAGCTTCTCCGCTGTCTTGTAAATTAGTTTTATCCAGTCAGAGAGCGCTGCGGATAGATTTTAATAAAAACCTGTTTTTTTCGTTATTTATAGTAATTGTACATTCTACGGATTTAGTTTCACACTAGGGGCACATATTTGCAATCATATAGTGCAAAAATCCAGTTATTTCATTCGGTATAACAGAAGTTATTAGCGTTCAACAACTGACATTTTGAAACGGACCCCTATATTCAAAGCTTAATTGTATTCTACATTAAAACTCAGTTATCCCAGCTACATTAAAATTGGAACCATCAAGCTACATTAAAATTTGAGCCTTCTATTTAAATCAACGTTTTGCATCAACTGCCATCTGCCTTAAACTTATTAGTTTTACTAAATATGATGGATTACAGCAGTAATCATATTCTATGGATTACCGTTACGGTATAGTCTCCATCCTCATCATCATTCGCACGGTTACGATATAACTCATCAGCCAGAAACTGGAGAACAACTTTGACAATTATTCAATCGACGCCAGATTGTAGGTGAAGTGTGTTTGCCTGCGATAGCAAGGAGCGAAACCTTTCTTACTCTTATAGCTTAAGCACACGCCATCGTCAGTCTTCGTGACGAACGTGGAGGTGTCTTTCTGGGGAGCACCGACACCCCCTCCCCACTCACACCGAACTTTGGCGAACTGGGTAGTTTTGGCTGATTTCAAACTTTATGTTAGCTCGAAAAGCATCACTTTATGTGTTAGTGAAGCACTGATATTCGAATATAGCTGCGCTTTACAAAGTGGAAAAAGTGGTCCGATGGCGGATTGTGATGGAACAGGGCTTTACTTTGGGGTTGGTGGGTGGAATTTCCATTTTCGACCTTCATTTATGTGTGCGGTGAACCGCACAGCGCGCTGCGTTGGGCGGGCTGTACGAAAAACTTTCAAGGTTGTCATTTTTAGTGAAGACGTGCGAGAGACTCTGCAGCTGGAAAGCATAAGTGATCACTTGACTTGGAATAAAATTATGCGTATTATCACTTAATCGGGATCCAGGGTATTGAAATATATGTAGCTTTGTGTGTTGGGAACTGCTTTCAGTAAGTTTACATTTTTAACGGTTGAAGTGTAAGTTGCTTTGAAATACTAACTGAAGGTTATTGATTATGAAAAGATTTCGTTGAAGTAATGCGTTTATTCAATTTGATCATAGTACGGAACATATCACGTGAGCATGAGGAATGATTGGAACGATTTTAAAATTGTGATTTTGTATGAGACCGAGAAGAGAGAGACTGTGTAAAATAGCTCAAAAATTTGCCTGTAGTATATGCTAGCACAGTGTTACATAAACTGAAGCACGGATTAGTTGTGAAAGAGATAGTATATTAGGCAAAACTCGCTCACTACAAAGTACGGCTGTAACATCCTAGCTCCAGCGATTTGTATAGCTCTAACACTTATCACTAGATTTAAAATAGTCCAACATTTATAATACTGCTGAAAGTTTTACTGCTCAGCCTTAGATTGTGTGTGACGTGTTTTGGTCCAACCGCTTTAGCTACATTGTGTTTCCCTTTTTCTTATTTCTTTCCCAACAACCTGTAACTTGCGCACTTCCAAAACGCACAACAACCCGTAACACAACTACCACTTATATCATCGTACCGTTCAAAAACAATCAACGACGACCACCTACTAACTATGCCCCCACACAAAAAAAAACAATCAACATAACAAATGCGATACTACCGTCGAAAACAACTGCAGAGCCAAGGAAAGAAAAGACTGACGTCCAAAGTAGTGCAAATGGCTCATGCATTGAGCACTCCTGTTCCGGTGGGGGTTCGCAGCATCAGCCGACCGCAGGCGGTCATGGTCTAGCTTCGATCGAGGGAGGAGTTCAGCTCCAGCCCCCACAGACACAGTCCAAACCGGAACGTCCCAACACACTCGGGCCTACCAAGCTGACCCGAAGGATCATCTGCTATCATAACAATGAGGGGTGTAAGTACAATAGTTAAATGTAACAGGTTGCTTATTTGTCATTTTCGCACTGAAAACACTGAACTGACATAGTTTCATGAAACTTTACCCAGCGATTTTAGTTTTCATTTAGCATAGACTTGCAATAGAAATGATTCGCACAGCTATTCTGCTCTCAGACTTGTTCGTAGTGATGCTTTTGAACACACACACACACAACTCCTTTCGCCATTCACCACTAACCAGCGATCCATTCCATTCGTTACAGTTCAAGATAATCAACGGAAAACGCCGCCGCCAGCCAACGAGAATCAATCAAACCAACAGCAGTTGCAACAATCGGGACACCAATCGTTGCAGCACCAGCACCAACAGCATCAACATTCTGCCCTGGCAGCAGCTGCTGCCGCGGCCGCTGTCGCCCAGCAACAGCAGCAGCAACAACAGCAGCAGCAGCAGCAATCCCAACTCCCGACACAAGCGGCGTTGTCGGCCGCCGCGGCAGCCGTTGCCCAACAACATCACCAGCACCAACAGGCGCTTCAACAGCAACTACAGCAGCATGTACAGCATGGCGGCCACCTGCACCATCATCACCTATCCAATCCCATCATGCTGTCGGAGCTGCCGGAACCTCCGATACCGGTGTCGGAGATCGGGCCCATCCCTCCGCCGCCAATGTTTTCAACACCAAGTCCGACCATGATTGGCGGACGACCGCATGGCCCTAACGTGCATTCCACTACTACTTGTAGCAATAATAGTATTAGCGCGAGTAACATTATACCGTTAGATATGAACGATTACGATTACGATGGTAAGTACCCAGTTGCTTTCACTTAACATTAGACGCGCATAACGCCTTTCCCCTCCTTTGCACCGATTGTGCGATTGGTTCCGATTAGTGTACGTCATGACAACAAATGAATGGAAAACCACTCCGACCGACCGAGTAGATATCCATTTCCCTTGTATGTAGTAGTACGAGTGAAACAGTTAGTTGTTTATTTATTCGTTTTTAATATTTATACACGATTCGATGGATACTCATTGCCGCCGCTGCGCTCCGCTTGAGCTTCTATACTGTTTTCCCCCAAATATCACGCCTCCGCACAGCTTCCTCAAAACCGAACCCACGCACGGAATCGGTTCAACTTTCATTTCAATCAAAATTCCACCGCAATGATTCGCCGCCAGTGGCAGCGGGTGCTCCATTTTAAAAATAACCACCGACTTGTTGCGAACAAAAATTCAAAGCAATAATAACACCGCAAATACTTCTCTATAACCTATACAGTCGGAATACCGAGACCGAGGGTAGGGTGCCTCAGTGTGTAGTTCGCAAATGCCAGAAAATTCTGTTTGGAATAGCACATGAACTTTTTCCATAAAATTAAACTGAAAAACCCAAAAAAAAAAAAATGCATTCAGTCCAGTCAATATGCTCCATAGTAATAGGTATTAGACCGGCAACAATTTTGACTTTTTTTCGGAACGTTGTTAAATCAGACGGTAAATGGCTTCACATACCGCTTGTCAAATTTGAGTTTTTTTTTTGAAAATTCTACTTCACTCGCAAGATTTTTGAAGTTTGTATGTGAAAATATATGAAATTTATTGAAACAATAAATTCGGTACAAAATGCCATATAAGGATCAACATTGCCGAAGACTGCAAATTGATCCGATTTTGCAGTAAAGAGATATTCTCATATAAAGTTATGTGTTGCCTCTCTTTCTCGCACATGCTTAGAATAGGAAATTTGAAAAAAAAACATTGGTTGGTCTTTAAAGTTAAATAACTTTTAGGGGAACCTCCAATCAATATGCGATCTTCAACAAAACTATTCGTTATAAAATAAACTACGCGACCATTACCAATTACCATTCGAATTAGCAGCATTCCGAAAAAAAGTCAAAATTGTTGCTGGTCTAATAGGTATACCTCGATTTAAGAAACTCACGATTTCAAATACTTCAAATGTTCTTTCTATGTAATCTTTACCTCAATTTACCATATATATTCCAAAAAAAATTATTTTTTGAATGTCATTGTTACTGAAGTGAAATATTAAGAATCAATACCAATTTTGGTATGTCATGTGCATCGTTTTTTGTGACGTTATTCTTCTTCGCTAGAAGATGTTTTAGACCATAAGATCCAAAAGCTTCCGTATGTTTGTTTTGGTACCCAAGAACAAGGTGAATAAACGAATAATTTTCGTGGTTCAAGTTATTTTCTGGTAATAGTTTTATGGGTTTTTTATGTGTAAACTAAAATACATAACAAGGGAGATATGGTCGATCGAAAGGAGAGGGCGGTGAAGATCGCTCATAGGAGACATTGGAGATCAATGAGCCCCCCAAAAAGGGATTGTGAGTGTAGTGGTTACTACGAAACTGTTTGGAATTTAAGATGATCTTATTACAGTACCCAACTAGAGATTTGAAGAACATAGGTTCGATTCCTGCTCTTTTCTCAGTTTGTGAAATAAAATAGGTATTTTTTAACGCTTTTCTTTTCCACCGCTTCGATCATTCTTTCTCAGTCTATTTTTTCGTTGAACATTTCCAAAAAACGGAAATCAATAGACGATAATGATCGAGAACAAGTCATTTGCAACGTTGAGCTCACGGTGTTTATTTATTAATACTGGCCCTGGTCATGACCTAATGTAAATAGAGGAAGGACACAGAAGCAATGTTAGTCCGACACTAATTGTAATTAAACTCTGTATATATTTTTGTAGAGATAGGGATTCGAATAAATTGTACTGGCATTTGTGCACGGTTCAAGATGTTCGGAGCCTCTTGTACAAAGTCTCTCTTGTACAAGGCTCATTTAGTACCGAAATGATTGTACACGTTTGAATAGAAATCTAGGAAATCGATCCAATAAATGAACAGAAGACTTTCGGTTTTTGTCGCCGTCTATGACATGGGACCAGGAAGCCAATGCACAGTGGACCGAATCCACAATTTAGAAAGACAAAAATGTTTGTGGCTAAACCTTATATTTTAGAGCTACAAAGTTTTCAGGACAAATATGCAGTACCAAATAAGCCATTTTCAAATGTAAGCCGTGTGGGGGTATTTTTTATTATTAGGGTGATCCAAAAATTATTTTCTGAATGTGATGAGGTAGAAGATTGCAGTGTTTGGCAAAATATCGCCATAGATATTCCACGAAGATGTTTATCGGTTTAAAGACGTAAAGGAAACTTCTTCAGTGTATTTGGATCATAGAGAAGCTTTCAATAAAAAAGTTTTCCTAACAACAACTTTTGACATATTTTTTTAACTCATACTATTTGCAATACAATTTTCTTTTTGAATATTCTAAACGCGATTTTAAATCACAATGCTCATAACAAAAACATTCTGAAATGTAGTAGTTCTCGAGATATTTTGAATTTTATTTTAACAACACAATGATTTTATTTTATTACGAACTTTTCATATGTTATTCGCGTTTCTCATAGCATTATGAATGGCGTTTAAAATCATATTCAAAAAGAAAATTGTATTTTTGACTGCAAATAGTATAAATTATAAAAATATGTCAACAGTTGTTGTTGGGAAAACGTTTTTATTGAAAGCTTCTCCATGATCCAAATACACTGAAGAAGTTTATTTTACGTCTTTAAAACGATAAACATTAGATTTTTGACATTTTATGGAGGGGTAACGCGAATAACTTTTAAAATGGTCGAATTAACTGATTTTGTTGGAACCAAATTCCAAATATTTCGAAAACTATCGCATGTTGGCAGATTGTTGGTAAATGTATTTTGATTTAAAATGATACTTAGAATTATATTCTGTAGTAAAATTACTGTTTTGTATGCCAATTAGTATAAAGTTTAAAAACATTTAGGGTAAGGTGGGGCAAATCCGACCTAGTAAATGGTTTTGGCTGTAAAATGCTCACTTTACATCGGATCAAGTCGTTTTATATACCAAATTAAAGATTAAACTTCTGGGCAACTTTCTATGTGTAGCATTTTATTCGTATCTTGGGGAAATTTTGATATGCAAGCGTTTTACGAAAGCGTTCATTTTTGCTGTTTTCAACAATCTTTTTGGTTGATATAGTACAGATATTACCCAAATTTTATAGTGTTTTAATGATAAATCAATGAATGTTATGTTACTGAATTGTAACATGAAGAAAATGAAATTCAATGTCAACCTTGGAATGTCAAAATCGCGATCAGTAGCACGTAAAGATATTCCCATTTGCATCGGAGCAATTGCTCGACACTTACTATAAACGTTTTCTTGTCAAAAAAGCGGTCGGATTTACCCCACTATTTAGTGGTCGGATTTACCCCACTATTTAGTGGTCGGATTTGCCCCACCGCGTCATTTGTCATTACAATGCAATTAAAAAAATATGAAAACAGTTGGACTAAATTCATCTATGCACTTTGTAGGACTTTGTTCAAAGAATTTAAGTCCACTTACATTTTTTATGCAATCACTTTAACAATTAGAAATATTCTGTAGTCAATGATGCACAAAAATCAAATCAAAAGTTGGAAAAACACACCGCCGTTTGAGCATCTCAATGTAGACCAATATAATGTTGTCATACCACCATTATGATTATTTTCGATGCTCTACACGACAAAATTGATATTAGTTTGCGTAGTGCTTCCGATTTTCGATAACAGAGGGGAGTCGGGTTTGCCCAACGATTGGATTTGCCCCACCTTACCATATAAAGTTATTGTTCGAAAAACTTTTAACCGATAAGTTCTCCATCATGCAATCACAATCAAAATTTTTTTTCTCTTTAGGTTTTTGTTGACAAAATATAAAAAAATAGAAAAAATGGGGTTTTTGCAATTTAAACTTTTAACACTAATTTTTGGTTTTGTGAAAAATCACACAGCTTTTTTTTGTATATTTTTTTCGTACGGAAAGATTCATCCCCTGTAACTCGTTCTCAGAAAGTTTTACTGCATAAAATACAGTAATCGAGCAAAACAAAATTGAAATTAATGCACGTAGAGGTGTCTACGCCCTTTTGAAAAGTTGTTCTTGTATCAAAATATTGCAATTGTCAGAGAAAATCATGGAGATTAATAAACCGAACACATATTCAAATTTTCGTTCGCATCGACGATGGTCATATTTTGTGGTCGGCCGGTTTCTCATGGAATCCCTCTATAGTTATATCTCAAAACGATTTCATTTTATATCCATCCTGATTAACCGTTATGTGTCCAACAAAAAACACCTTTAACAGGCCAACGAAGGTACCTTAGTATCCATAAATTGAAATGCTCGTAACACAAAGGTAAATGAATGTACTTTCAGTCGTCTGACCATTTCGTTTTAGTGTGACTAATGGTTCGGACGTTATTTCGTCGCTGTTGTGCTAACTTATGACAAGCGCCATTCGGCACATAACGAGAAAAACGATTTTTAATATATCTTGAAACTTATAATTATAACTTATGGTATAAACAATCCAAAGAAGACAATTGATGCTGTCATCTATTCTGTATAAATCTCTCAAATATTACGAAGATCGGTTGACTATGTTGCGGGTTTTTACTGAAAATGTAAACAAAAGTCGCACTCACACGTGTCGTAGGTGTGCATTGATGACAAAATTTTTATGGCGTGTCATAATCGTGCATGGAAAATTTTCCATAGAAAAAAAATCGATTTTCTATTTTTATTCATATCTTTGTCTTTATTTGGTCTATAAGCAATCCGCGGGATGCATTTTGAAGGAAATGAGTCAGGGAATCTATAAAAAATAAGAATTTTTGGGTACAGTGTTGCCAAATATGCTATATTTACAGTTTAAAGCTTAAACTGCATTTTTCTCACAATTCGTGTATTTTGATTTTGAAAATTATTATGCCATTGTATTTATCCAATAGTTTTATACATAAAAATATCTTATACATCAAGAAAACTTGAGCCAATCTCTAGACACAGTCATTTGAAGCAAAAAAACAAAAAAAGCACATTTCTCACTATATCTCAGTAACCAAGCAGAATGTCAAAATTCTGAAAACGCCACTTTGTTGGGATTTTTTAGACAAATAATGTGGCATATCTAACTCAGTTTACCCCAAAATGGCGTTTGTCATGAGATAGCACAACAGCGACGATTTACGAGTTTGTTTTACTTTCCCTTATTTTTTATGCTCATTTTATGAAGAAAAATGAGCGTCTGGTCAAGATTTTGTGCAAGATGGAGTAATTTCAAAAATTATATTTTAGGTGAACTTAAATTCGGCTAATAGCCAATACAAATAAGCACTCATTGGTTTGCATCGGATGAAAATTGTGAAAGTTATTCAACTTTTCGTAGAATAGAAATTTTTGAGTTTCTCTGGGTCAACTTATTGAACCGTCTCGATCCCAATTTTTTCTAGGGCTTCGCGAGGAGTTGTAGAACTCGAATCACAAAAATATTGGCGCAATTTTTTTGCTTAGATTGAGCAATGTGTGCAGATAAAATTTCAATGCTGACAAAGTCCCACCTTTAAACGGCAAAACATAATTCCAGATTCCACCGGTTCTTGAACACCAATGATATCTTATGAACAAGGAGATATAGAGAAGCGAAAATAATTAAAACCAATGAATTAGTGAAATTAGTACGAAATTGATACTCTTTTTCCAAGGTGCTGAATAGTACAGCAAAAAAGAACAGTTTCTTTTCTGTTACAAATATATTCGTTTTTTTTCATTTCTTTACTTATTCTAGAGGATGACTGATGTAATCTTGAATAATCCTCCTTTCCATTAGCATTTCGTAAAGTACATTTGGCTTAAATTCGAACCTTTCTACTTGAACAAACTCGATTAGATATTTCGAGTCGTTTGATTTGGTTCTAATATGGACATTTGTTATGCAAATCGATGTTAATCGATGTGGTATACATGTCTTTATATAAAACAATAGGTGTTTTAGTCCAGAAATTGAAATTGTTTGGGTTTTTGGCACTTTTTGACTATTTTGCTAATTATTAGAAGCAAAATAATGCAATAAACAATAATTACAATTATTTATTGAAATATATTTTACCGGAATTAAACTGTGTTAATTCGGTAGGACTGCGAAAAGTGCAATAAAAGTGGCCTGTGCGAATGGTTTCGGTTGGAATTTCAATAAAAGAAACAGGTTGAATTTCTTGTTTTCTCTTATATTTTCAAAATCCGGTTGGGACATTATCAAAGTTTATTCAACAAAATATATTATCTTAAAGCTACGTACGCATCGCTATGGGAAATGTGTTCCGTTTAATCCTGAACTTTTTCTCTCTTCTCCTGTTTCTTGGCGTAGATTTTCTATAGTCTTAAAAAATCGCATATTCTAATCGTAAACTTATATGCTTCGCTCTACATTTTCAAAACTACTGTATCTACCACAATACGAATTCCTGCCTACAATCCTAGCAGGAAGATCAACAGCCTACTCGGTCACCACATTGGTACCGCTTTTTAAAATAATTTTAATATCGTAACTACGGGAGAAAGTTAGAAACAATAACCAAAGCTAGCTAATCGGGCCACTTCTGGCACGCATTTTTAAACTAGGCGCGGGTTGTCGGCAAATAAGTCAAGAAATCACAGTTTGCCTATTCTTTACGCTCCATTTTATAGATTGATCAACATCGCCCTTCCCGAGGCTTTACGGTGATGATCTGATCGTACGCAGCTGGCATTGAATAGTTATCGACTATGCGCGGCAATACCCCCGCACGTTTACAAGATTTACTAATAATTGCTATGCTTTAATGCTGCCCAAGAGCGAATCCTATGTTTCATCCAACTAATCGACGATGATAGGACTGGCTCTGATCCAACAATGGCAATACTCAATCCAATCATATTTATTTACGGTAATTTAGTCTTTGACACGGTTGTCGATATTTCACAAAAAACAAGCAGCTCTTCATACTATACGTTGGAAGAAGTGATTTACCAACCCTTGGCTACCGCACAAATGGGGCCCAATTTGTCTGTCATTTTTTATTTTCTTCCGCTCGCATATGACTTCTATGTGAGATGATTAATTAACACACTTTTCGGACCAATGGGAAAAGAAATGGTGGTCATTATAGCGATGTTACAATCATCCAATGTTTACCATACCAAAATTCCACATCATTGCTGTGATCACATGTATTTTCGGCGATTCACCTATGTGTATATTGCGTGCAGAATATATCTTCCTGCACTTTTTAATGTTAATGAACTATTAGTGCTGGATAGATTGTAACGAGCTTCGGTGAATCATAATCTGTTATGCACTAGGGATCTCAATTCTCATCAACATTACTAAAAAAAGCCAATCGAGCTTCGATGAAATATTGTCGCTGGTAACAATATTGTTGCTATCAGGAATCAAAATCTGAACAATCGGAGCATCAGTTGAATATCTATAAATGATTATGAATGTCCTTTAATGGCCAGTTGAGCCAACAACAAAAAACGCTTATTGGAACGTTGTTCCTTTTGTTGCTCCACCGCTCCAATCCCCACTCTGCCGAAGTACACTTCTGCCAGTGTAGAAACTGAAAGGGGACGTTTTTGTCCGTTGAATGAATTCCATCCGAGTATAAACATCATAAATTTTCCACTTCGGAACCACTCCCAGTCATCGGTTGAACGGAACCAACCTGCGATGCCTAAGCAGCTATCGTTACGCCGCATCAGTTTCAGAATGAAATGTTTGAATATTCACACAATGAAAAGCAGATGAAAACAATCAGCTTTCGGTGGAGAAAAATGCTCGAACACACTAGAACACACATCGGATTTATAGCGCCCCGCCTTTTAATGCTATGGATGAAAATCTTGTTTAGTTGGCGGTCAGTGCGGTAAGAAGCGTGTATCCATTTTCTTTGCGGTCGATTGTCATGTAGGGTAATTGTCTCAGGAACGGTTTTAATGGTGCGGTTTTGTACCATTCACTTGGTGGCATAATATGGATTTTAGGAATCATTTCCGTATCCATTAGTTCAATAACCATGAACGTTCAAAATATGCTAATGAATAGTTATTTTTAAAATTTGCGAAATAGGGTCTCACTTTCCGCCTTTTTGCATTCTCGAAAGAATTTCTCAAACGGATTCATTTTTGCGGAAAACATAAAAATTTCAAAAAATAATTGCGGCTGACTCAATTGACCGATTTTAACCCTTTCATGCCTAACATTTGAGGTCAAGAAACACGAAAAAATAATAAAATATATGCTTCTCTCGCAGTGCTAGAAGTTGCTCAATTTCCAGCTTCAGATGCTCAATATTCTTCTTCTAGAATATTTACAATAGTCCAATTACACGACAGAAATTTCGGAAGACAATCTAAATTGATACTTTTCATTAGTTTTCAGTAATATTATATTTTACCGTTTACTGAAAATGTTCCTGGCAGCGCTGCTGTAGCTGAATCCATTCAAATTAATTGCAATAAGTTCTACGAATAGTAGCTTAATCTGTTAGTGTTCAAATGAATGGTAATAGTCACAATTATTAACCTTAGCTGTGATTGTGAGCAAATCTTCCAAAACTGAAAGTAACATCTGTTTTAAAGCATTTTTGTTTATAAACAACATGGGTATGAAGGGGTTGCTTATTAAATCAGCAATGGAATCTTCAAGAGATACGGACTCATTAAAATATGTTTTCGACCTCATTTTTGTTCAGGCATTTTTTATAAATCGTTTATAACAACATGGGAAAAAGATCTTCTGGACCTCTTTTTCATTCAAAAAAATAACACATACAGTAATGAACCGTTTTTATCAACCAAAAATTTTTGGTTGTTTAAACGAGAAAGTTGATGAAATGGGGAAATTTTTTTTAACTTCCTCTTTCTATCCTAAATAATTAGAAGCAAGCTGAGAATTATCTCAAGCTGTTAGTCTGCAGAAAAATTAAACCTACTACCCTATCAGTGCAAAAAATCGTATTTGTCCGCACTGTCCGACAGTTGTCTAATCCAACTTCCAAGCATAGAATCGATCTGAAATTTTGCAGATAGCTTCATAATGAATGACAGTGTATTCTGTTAACGAAATTTAACGTAAATCTCCTTAAAAGCGCGATTTAGAAATTATTCTTTGATTAATTATACATAGAGCGTTGGTAGTTCACATCCATTTTACACCCATGTTCCAAAACTGACATCGAAGAAAAACGCGATCGAAAATGGCAATTAAATTAGCGATCTGGAAAGAAACGGTGGATCAAATAAAGCTTTACAGTCTAAAATTACGTTCATATTCAATTCTAGGGGGATTAGTCCAGTAGGAAAATCTGATAGAAATTGGAAAATTCTGAGCATGTTGGTCCAGCAACCATCCTCACAAATGATGTTATCTATTCATTTTGTTTACGAAAGTGTGCGCTGAGAGCTTTCTTGTTAAGCGGCCGACTTCAAGTTTTACTAAAATCGAAAATGGATGAGTTCGCCATATTTTAAGTTTTTGGAAGCGATGACAGTGATGGAAGTTTTATAGAATCGATATCACTATTGTAGTTATTATTATCGTACCCATCTCTTAGTTAATGAAACTTTTTCTTTCCACGAACTTTATATTTACCTTTTTGGTTATTTTATTAGTGGGACAGTTATGCGTAGAAATTTGGCATGAACTACAACTTAATACTAACATAATATTACTAAATATACAATACTTACTATATACGGTATCTCTTCAATGGTTATTTTTTCCACGGTTAATATGTAAAAGTGTGTTAGTTTATCACGAAAACACACAGCATTGATTTTTTTATGAGAATTCAAGCAACATGTAATTCTAATCCATCAATTACCTTAAATTGGACCAAAATTGGGTAAACTACCCTACATTTTGACTATTACCTAACAATGCGGGACCCATTACCTTGATTAAATACAATTGTAAGATTGTAGGCCTGAATTTCTGGCATAAAAGAATGAATTTGCGGGAGGCTTATAGAATCGGGTACAAAAAGTTAATAAAATCGGGGGTGCATAAAATGGGGAGTTTATAAAAACGGGTCGAAACTGTACTACTTTTAGTACCTGAGGGGTTATATAAGTTCATGTGCAGGTAAATAGGGAATAGTTTAAATTTTTGTAAAGGTATGTGGCCATTTTTTGTTGAATACTTGCGTAGTACAATGTCTAATTTGTAATATCAGCTTGAGAACATGGAAAAAATACTAATGTTTATAAAAGATATTAAAATTTCCGCACGTTTTTACATTTCTTATAAAAGAAAAGTATAGACTTCGCTCAAACTTTTAAGATTTTTTCCGAGGGCCGAGTGGCTGTGTATGTGTCTGTATATGTATGTATGTGGCAAACTCTCATTCGTGTTTCTCAGCAATGGCTGAGCCTAATTCATCCAAACCAATTTTAAATTAAAAGCCTAAAACTCTGATAGAACGCTATTTTTTTTGTTTTTGATTATGATGTTTAATTTCCAAGATATAGATAATTTTCCGTGTAAAAAAGTTTTATAATGTTTTGAATTATCTGTCAAAATAGACAATTGTTCTACATATCACCAGAAAGATGAAAGATTGGCACAAATGACACGTTCCCTATGTTGATCGGAGATTTGTTCCATGCGGTGATTTGTACTCTTATCATTTCTTGAAGGAAGATGAAGTGGTTAGGGATAAGAAAAACAACGACAGATAACTTTGAAAATACGGAAGTATTCTTCACTTCCAAGAAAATAAAAGACACTTCTCGATGAGCGGATGTATCAACACCCCCGAGGGGATATTGAGATAACAGAGCAACAACACCCCGGAAGAGATATTGGCATTCAAATACGGTTTAAACTACTCTTTACTACGCTGGGTTAGGAACAATAGAATATCCTTGAGTTTCAGCTCTCTGTACATAGCTTCATCTATGTATGAAGAACCAAAAATCCGGATATGCAATTGCATGCTGCAGGGCAATTACATACCAAATGATATGAAATTCCGTAATCGAATTCACAAAAATCACTCGAATAATACTCAGCACACTAAATAGTAGCCATATGGTAATTGAGTTTACTATGTCCGGTCAGTGCCCGGACTAGAATACTGCAATTGTGCTTGGATAAATGAAGTGAATTCTTTGAGATTTTCGGACTCATATCCGTTTTTGTTAGAATGCAAGTTTGCAAGTTATGCCAATGGTTGACATGTTCGGATGAATCTTGTGTTTTGTTCAACTCATCGACAGTAGTAGAACTGGCTCTGGACCAACGAAGTCAGTCGCCGCGCCCGTTCTAGTCAATTTGTCCACCCATTCATTTCCGGTAATATCGGAATGACCGGATACCCATAGAAGGTAGATAGCATTTGAAACGCTAAGTTCTTCGATTTGAGTTCGACATTCGATTACTAATTTCGATCGCGAAGCTACCGAATTAAGTACTTTCAGGGCAGCCTGATTGTTACAGTAAAAATAGTTTCATTTACCGAAAATTCCCTGTTGAAGTGCCGATTGTACGTCACACATAATCGCGAACCTTTTTGTTTGGTATTCCGGTACAGTATCTACCAAGCGAATGAGACGGGTTTAATCTCATTTCACGACAATAGACACCAGCTCCGCCTCGGCTCTCTAACAAAGAACCGTCAGTATTACAAACTACATATTCTTCAAGATGTCGCTCCAACTAGCCAGCCAGACAGCCATTCTTTGCGAGGAGGAATTCTCACATTGAAAGTTTTGAAAGGAAACTACATGTGAGTGTAAGGTCATTGAGAGCAACTGTATACTCATCCTATGTAACTATTTGGGGTCACAACCTTGTGTGGCTAGTTGTACGATCTATTGGGTTACTGTTCCAGAACACAGTAGCCTTAAGACGGTATGCGCAAGAAAGTGCTTCTTGTTTCAGAAACACACATGTTGGTTTTATACTCAAAAGTGCCTCTAGGGCAGCGGTTGGTGTTGCCGAGAACGCACCAGTCATCGCCATCAAGACTCTCCTCTGAAGATGGTTTAACTTTGATTGGATTGTCATGACTTCTTCGTTCTACCACCAAACAAGGCACCCGTGTGCCAGTATTGGTCTAACAATTGTTGTGTAGATCTACAGAATGTACTTGGGTGTGAGTCCCCAAAATTTTCCGAAAGCCTGTCTTTATTGACCGAAGGTCATGCAAGTGTCTTGGCTCTCAAATCGATTTGAGCTGTCCAATTAAGTTTTTAGTCAAGAATTTCGCCAACATACTTAACTTGATCTGCGACAAGTTGTAATTCTTTGTAACGTGAAAAGCACCATCGATGTTTTATTTGGATTAACTGATAGTCTAAAAAGAAGGCACCATTACTCAACAACACATGAGACTTCCCGAATAGAAATGTACAATAAGAAAACTATGATTTTCACTGTAACAGTACAGTAATTTTACAATCATTTACAGTAAGTTTTAGTGTTATGCTACAATACAAAAACAATAAATTTTAACGTTTTTACAGTAAATTTAAATGTAAAATAGACTTTTACAGTGAAAAAGGGGGGTGGTTATGTATCTTAACATTAATAAAATCAATTTTTTTCCATACATTTTTTCTCGAAAACAGCAAAATTTAATGTGAATGCACTGTATCAGTTTTTTTGCTGAACAGTGAAATTTATTGTTACATGAAATTTTATTGTAAATCTACTGTGAGAACTTGGCATCGAACAATGTTGAAACAGTAATAACTATAATATTTATTGTTTTAAGATTGTTTGTAGGGTAAATGCTATTGTAAAATTCTATCCGGGTTGCTGCATCAAATCAAGTGCGATACGTAAATACCGGTGATCATTATATGATAATCATCGGCGAAACCATATATCGGAAACCCAAGCTCATTGAATTTCTTCAACAAGCCATCGGCGACGAGTTTCCATAGAAGTGGTGACAGCACACCACCTTGAGGACATCCGCAGAGATTCAGTTTGCTTATCTCTACTTGTCTTAACGACAAGACAGATGTCGGTTGCTAAGCATTACGTGTACATGAAGATACTGCTGCGTGCTGCTTCCAAAATGGATTCCAAAAACACGTTGTCAAAAGCACCTTCGATATCAAGAAAACTCCTAAACTTGATTGCTTTTGCGAAAAAACTTTTTCAATGTTGTAGACAGCATTGTGTAACAGGGTGGTAGTGGACTTCCGCCGCTGATATTCATGTTGCAGTTATTTCCCACCACGCTACTGGAATATATCCTGTTGCAAGACTACAAGTAAGAAGTTGCTTGAAGACTTATATGGAGCAAAACTTTCAATCGCATGAGGCATTTCACGTTGATTTGTCGTGCCATTTTTGTCGAAAGCTACGAATGCGGAGTTAAGTAGCTTTCTAACATAGAAGTTATGGAAATACGGTTTTCGAATCGAAGCTAAGGAAGCTTTTCCTTCCTGCACAAGGCTAGATAGAGTCATAGTTGCTGCAAGTTTATGCTGAAGATTAATTTGTGCTACCATACTCGATCACAGCACTACACATTTCATCATCAGCACTTATTGTACAGCAAGATACCAAACACACCTATAGCGAACCCCGAAATGGGTATTAGGCACATGATCATCATTTAAATCCCACGACTTGCGAAGAAAAAAACATCCACTGTGTCAGAGATTCGCTTAACACAGCAAGGGTATGACCAACTACACTCCGTGCACGACCGGTATATTTTAGTCCTGCCAGCCATTCAGTCCTCGGCACGAAGAAGCACCTTGAATTGAGGACTGCTGTTTTCAGTCGCTTCTTACGACATGGGAGCAGGAACCTAGTGGATCAATTCTTGGTTGAGATACTTCAACCCGCCGGACGACACACGGCTTCTAGGCTGGTTTTGTCCGGAGAAAGATAATAGACTGTTATCAAACTCCTGAATGACCACAGCTACAGCAATAATAAAATTGGATCACAAACTAGTGAAGTAATCCACAGAATAAAGCAAACCTGTTCAACAACGACTAACTATCTTGTGGGATTTTTTTTTCTCAAACATCCTGAAGTGAAACCGTTCAGAATGTGCAATTTGTGTTTGCGAATGGCCCAAATTTTTTCTGCATTCCGAATGACGTTTATAAATGATTGTGGATCTGATAAGGCAACCATGTTTCTTTTTTAATCTTTTTTTCAAGTCACGTTACTTATTCTTAAATTAAAATATTTGAAAAATTGAAATATTTTTTCCAAAAATTGTGAATGTTTTAGAAATGCAAAAATAGGAATTAAAAAAGGACTGAGATTTCAACTCACGAAAATATTCTACAGTGGGAAATGATTTGCTTGTATCCTACATAAACTTACATTCTGATCTGAGATTTTGTCGTGACTAACGACTTACCTTTCAATATTGGGCCCCCTTTTCAAAATTTCGGAAGAAAAATGATGTAAGGTTTTGAACGCTTATATCTTTTGTTGTACTGCATGTATTTAATCAATTTCTTCGGCATTTTGTCAAAAATATTTGTACCAATGTTGTATTAGATTTTGGAATATGTAGGATATTAATTACCAATGGAAACGTAGTGTTTTGAAAAATCTTTCGAAAACGATTCGGAAAAGTGAAAATTTTCAGCCCATCCCGCACAGAGCCGTCAATATGGTGCACCAACCGAACAATAAAATGATGAAAAGTTTTAAATATAGGTCCACTATATGTTTGTTCCTATGATTATTCGTATTGGGTTGCTTGACGAGAGTAGTTGGTGGGGGAAAGCCGGCATATTCGTTTTGGTTATGCCACCCTGTAATGTATATTACATAGCAGGGGTGTCGTGACCACACTTCGAAGTGATTTCAAATCTTGCAAAGCATAAATTGACACAATTTCAATGATTGTTCCTATATGAATGAAATGACAAATTTTCAGGTGAACACGGCAATTATAGGATAATTTTATATTTTTAGTTATCATATAATAACTTTCATCTCTTCCAAACAACTTAATCCTCTGCTGCAAAGCCCGTGGTTTTGCGGGGTTAAGGAGAATCATTGTAAAATGTCCAATACACGATTTTATGATACCTCCAATAAAACCACTTCAAAACACTCCCAGCTGTCATACAAGTACATTGTCTGCTTGTTGAAATCATACGAAACTCGGTAATAAAATTGTTTTACTGAATAGATTAACGAACGGGATCCCCAGGAAAAT
This sequence comes from Topomyia yanbarensis, assembly GCF_030247195.1. Classification (NCBI taxonomy): domain Eukaryota; kingdom Metazoa; phylum Arthropoda; class Insecta; order Diptera; family Culicidae; genus Topomyia; species Topomyia yanbarensis. Next base: position 311,936,661 of record NC_080672.1, on the reverse strand, counting down.
TTCGCTGAACCCGCTGAATCGAACTTAATGCGTAAAATTTAGCCAATTGAAAGAGATACAAGCAGAATTTTAAGAATATGATCATAGCGGTTAAGTCCCGGACATTACCTGCCCCTAGTTTTTCGCTAAGCGTGATTCATTTCTGTACACTAGGAAAAAGATTCTGATGGTTGTTTCGAGAGATTTTGGCATTGATATTTCAAAGAAAGAAAATATGAAATTTGTTCATTTCATGAATGAATGTCTCAACGAGCTTAGAATCCAGCGCATCCCTATCAACGCAGACGCCAACAACAAAGGTTCTTTTCAGAACCACCATAATTATTATAAAGAATAACTTGAAACATTCCCACATATTTAATTGAGTATCATTCGATTTGAATTACAAGTCAAACAAGTAGTCACGACACTCCGGTTATGTCCTAGACATTAGCCACCCATCTTTTTTTCGATCACGTCACAAGACCTAAACAAAAAACAAAATGTCATTTTCTGAAATCAATTCCGTATCGGTAAAAAGGCGCAGTATAAGTAAACACAAGTCGCGACAGTTAAGTTGTTAATATACATATTATATTAAACCATACACATTAAAACCATACTGGACAATCAAAAGTATTTGTAGACAGGACTATTCAGGAGCGACATGTAGCTTGTATGAGATATATTGCAACAAGAACACAAATTTGAAGCGATAACAAACTCACATACGGCAAAGATAATGATGCTTTGTCGCCGCTAGGAAACTATGGGAATTGTAGCGGAGAAACGACTGTTCGTTGAGTTATGTGGGTGGACGGAGTCTCTTTATATGATTCTATAGAGCGTGTAATTAAAAGCTTGCCAGTTACGTACTGGAACGCATCTCTATCACACAGTCTTTCTATTTTGTGCTGCGATCATATTCCACCCTGGCTTCCCATTAACGAACAAACCAGCACGCAGTATGCAGCATCTCCAGCCAAACCACACACTACTGCTCAACCAGCAAATATCACTCAATCAGTTACGACTGAATCCATAGACACAACCAAAGACGTCGGATTGAGCTCGAAGCAGCAGTGGACGAAGCGAAACAGCGAAACACAATCTCCATGTGCACTGGCAAATTTCGTGCACAAATTTCATATTTTTTTGTAATTAAATAAAATACTAACGGCGCAGGGAAACTGAGTCGAAGAGCTTTGTAAAATTGCTATTTAAAAAAATTAAATTAAATACAGTTTCTTACATTTAAACAGATGTATTCTCACAAGTAACAATTTTGGTCATATTGAAGTTTTATAGCGTTTAATAAAACTAATATTTAAAACCTCCCATGCTAACCTTATGGTCTTATGTACTTCCTACAGGCTGCCATAAACCCATGTTATGACAAATTGGCCCAGTTTTATTGTAATCAGTAGAACTTGTTATGCAAACTATCATGGGAGTAATAGCTTCATTACAGTTCTCTTCTACTCTTTAGGTGTGATATTAAACCAACAGCATAAAACCTTCTCCTGACCTAGCAATGTGGAAAATCACTATATAAGCGCTATTAAACCATCATAAAACTGTGTAAAGTCTTCCTGAAGAAGTCCAGAAAGCTTGTTATGCTATCCATGTTAGAACTTTCAGTTTTAACCTGAATTTTTTCACTGATTAGATGTATTCAATAAAATTTTATCGTGGTTTTATTCCTTAGCATCGCATAATCATCGAACAAAATGCCATATTGTGAGGTCTACATTTTTTTAGAATAGTGAATAAAAGAACTTTATGCTATAATTCACCCTAAGGAGGAAAATTTGGTAAAAACCAAAATTTCTCACTAGGGTGAAAATTTGTTGGTAAAAACCAGTCTTTGTACAGGAGGACACAAATCCTTATTTAATACTATGTTGCGTTTCGGCTTCGCCTCATCAGAAACCGACACTAACTTATTGTCGGAATAGATTAGCGCCGGCTTGACGCAAATCCCTTAAAACTAAAACACACTATGTGTTTCAATCAAACGACTGATCAAAGGTGATGTCCCGTTCGAGCAGAAGTTCTGTTTATGCCGATGAGACACAGTGAATCCGAAACTTGTCTTGGCTTAGCAGGCCTATGCGAAAGCATTATGCTATATTTCACCCTAAGGAGGAAAATTTGGTAAAAACCAAAATTTCTCACTAGGGTGAAAATTTGTTGGTAAAACCAGTCTTTGTACAGGAGGGCACAAATCCTTATTTAATACTATGTTGCGTTTCGGCTTCGCCTCATCAGAAACCGACACTAACTTATTGTCGGAATAGATTAGCGCCGGCTTGACGCAAATCCCTTAAAACTAAAACACACTATGTGTTTCAATCGAACGACTGATCAAACGTGATGTCCCGTTCGAGCAGAAGTTCTGTTTATGCCGATGAGACACAGTGAAGCCGAAACTTGTCTTGGCTTAGCAGGCCTATGCGAATGATGAGGCGAACGGTGCGGTTGTCAAATTTGAGTAGCGCAATAGATTAAAATAAACACACTGAATACTCGCCATCTCTATAGTGTGTTCACCATTTACTGTCAGTGTCATTACAATTGAGCACGAGATTTGCCAGTAGTCGTTCGATAAAGAATCGCAGAAATTTTCTTCAAATTGTGTATCGAAATCTAGGGACAGATCTCTTGAGATGCATTTTTAAAAATTAACGAATTTAAATATTTACTTTCCATCAAAATAGAAATTTGAAATGCATTTTGCGTTGCGTGTAAGACGTCAAAGCCCTACCACAAACTAACTCTACTCCAACAAAGTATGAAGTAGATAAGCGTAAGACGCTTGTTGAACAAATGTTTCGGCAAAATAGTGAAATGAAATGCGTTTTTTCAAATTTGTTATAGATTTCTATAGTGATCTAACCCTAGACCGAAATGCATTTGAATGAGCTTATTGTTTATAGTACTAAAAGGCAGCTGGACTTCCTTTTTTATAACATAATGTGAGAAGTGGTTCTTAAAAATGTTGCAATGGCTGTTTTTGTCGGCGAAGTCATTTTTTTATTACATTGCTGCTTTTAATATTAAAAATTACCATGCCCCTTGAATCAACTACCAGCCTTTATTTATTTATCAATAATGACATAATTTTCACAAATGTATAATGTTCTAATTTCGATATTTACTTATTTTTCAAACGAATGTTATTTCGTTAAATGTGTTTTCTAGCTTCAACATAAGTCACCAAATCGTAAATCGTTTTAAAAATGAAACAATTAATGATTAATGAGCTTCTCGTGATTGCCCGATCAGAAACACATAACAAGAATATTTCAAAACTATATCTCCCGTTGTTACTTGTTATAATTTTCTGTTATTTTAACTACTAACGAAACCAAATTTATAACACAATATGTTACGAAAATTGCATTCTGTTATAATCTTGTTATTTCATTCTAATCGGGTGACAACTGCATCAGCACGCACAAAAAAGCTCTCACCTTTATTTACCATCTTGATAATCATCCTGGAGAAACGAGAAAAACAAACCAATCCTGTCAGCGGTTGATCAGAAATTCTTAAGAGTTATTAACCTGCAAAGACGAAATAATCCTGTCTTGGTTCGTCTTCTGCTTTGGGTCAAAAGAAATTGAGGGAGAATTCTATTTCCAAATGGTATGTTTGAAGTAAGTTATTTGCACTACAGTTACTATATTACATGCAAGTAAACAAAGATTCGAACTTATCACAATTTTATAACTCCTTAGTATAGCTCATGCCTTTCATAAGAGTAATTATTTTAAAGAGGTTTTAATATAGACATTTCAAAACCTGAATACGTGCAATAATCTACGATAAAACTGTCTTGTAACTTAATTTCTTGTTGTATGTTAGTTTTATTCCAGTTTTAACAAAGTATATAAAACCGTTTCACAACCACTACATAAATTTGTAACCTAAAGCTTTATCGTAGAAGTCATAACATAGTTTTGTAGTGAAATTTAGGAACAAATGAAATCCCGAGCAAACGGAAAGTCCATAGTACCCCCATGCTCATGGGGTTTGGCATGGGTGTTTGAAATGAGTTCAACCCATGAAAACACCATTACCATTGTGCGGTAGATCCCATATAAAATACCATATGTTGGTATATTTATGGGTTATTGCGACCATTTTATAGTGTCTTGATGGTTGGGAATTTTGGCACGGACCATGTTTAAGGTCTTTTCAAGGGGATGTGTGGTGTTTGAACCCATGAGTATTTGCTCGAGATGACCGCTGCATAAAACCATAATAAAATCACCGGTTTTAAGGAGATTTAATTAGTATACATTTTCTATCGAGGAACGTTTTTTGTCTTCATTTTTAAGGATTCAGTTTTTCCAGTTTATTTGAAAATAATTTTTGGCACCACTACTCACAAAGCCTCGTCTTAGGATTAGGCTATACATGATAAACTTCGTTATAGCTACGAAAATGATTGGTATTGTGCATCAAATCTATTACTTATCCGAGTCACAATAATCCATGACACAAGCTATCACACAAGACCCAAACTGAGTCATTATTTTTTTAATAATATCATAACCAAAACCGTCTGAGACACACATAGTTTATACTATATGCAGGATATGCATACTATATACAATAAAGAAATTTGATTTGTTGCAGAAAAAAATCAATAATTGTTGCGAGCATTGTGTTTCCCGTTTTCGTTCTATTTGCGCCGTTTTCACTGCATATCATCACTTTCTGTGTGTACAATCAACCCGCTGCAAGCTTCATACTAACCCTGCTGAAATACCCCTAAACCGTACAGCTAGCTACCGCTTTGATTATCAATAACAGGCACTTAGTGCAATGTGATTAGTTTTGGCACTAAATACAATCACTATTGACAAGCTTTGCATAGCGTTCCGCTTTCCACTACAGCAACAGATGCTATCGTTTTCCACCGCTTTGCTCGCGTGAAATATTATCCACAAAATGGCTATAATTGATGATGGTAGTAATCGATTTAAGCGTTTGTGCAACAGTATACCTCCTATACCTATACCTTAACAAGCACGTCAAAATCGCTCTATATACGCCGTTCGTTCGTAGTGGCGAGTGAGAGAATAGTCCGTAATGAATTGGATTTCGCTTGTTGCCAGACACGCCGCGAGAATGTGCGATACCCGTGCGTGGATGATTCAGCAGTAAGAAATGTTACAAATGATTCCCGGTACAAATTTGCTCCCAGTGATGGTTGTTCGAGTTCTCTTGATTTGTGCTATCGTATGGAATGGGGCTCTTTTTATATTTATCTTCTATTGAAATTCTGTAATAATTGGAATCAATTTCATTAATTTGCACCGGTAACCCTTTTCTAACTTTTTTTTTTCTTTTTTGCACCCCCAACACACAGATCATGATACCAATGATCAGGAGGAACTGGACTCGGACGAGGAGTACATGTACACGATGTCGCAACCAAACCCCGCCATCGACACGAACCGCATCGACGAGATCCCCGCGAAGGAGCCCAAATTCAACGCAGTGCCATTGAAATCAGCTTTAAAGAAGAAGGGTTCGAACCCGGGAACGCCGACCCAAGACAATCGGACGCTCACGGTGCGCTACGACAACAATCCAACCGCAACGATCAAGTAAGTGCCCGTAGCCGCTGTCAAATTATTGACCATTGTGAACATTCTGGAGGGAAGGCTCCACAATTTACCATTCCCCGTTCAATTGGATAGAGGTTTTCAGCGAGCAAGCTATTTTTTTTCAATCTTTTTGAGAGGATGCCAAATTGTTATTCCTCACTCATTTCCCTGCCATGAAATCATTATGATAAATCCTTCTTTGGTTCGGTTATCTATGAGCAATGGATATACTAGTTGTTTTAGATAGTGCTGCGTTCCAATTGCTAAACTCCTAATAGAAATTTGACTAATCTATCAATCTATCTAGATCGGTTTGAACCTTCGTAAACTAGTGGCAATGCCAATTGGGCTTTGATTGGTTTAGTTTTCCTACACACTATTCTGTTAATTCTACATTGCTCCTTTTTCTGAACCCTGTTCTTGAAGTAATTTTTTTTTCCTGTCCTTTGTCGCTACCCGTGTACAGTTAAAACAATTTATCGTATGAAGATGACGGTTTCCTATCGCAATGGAAAACAGAATAATAACAATAGTTATAGATGAAACCCAACACCTAATCAATGATTTTTCTGTCCACTTTATTGTACATTTTAGGCCAGTTTTACGACCACGGATTAGAATATGGTAATTCATATTATTAGTGCTGTTGCGAAAATGTTGAGTTTTTCTTGTTTTCTGTTTGTTTGCTATCCTTTTTTCTCTGTCTGCTGTCGATTACTTTGGTCTGTCTTCGTTTTCTCACATACGTTACACATCATTTTTACACATTTATGTTACCTTTTTCAATGTATTTAACCTTCATGTATGTTTGAGTGTGTTGAAACGTGATTAATTGTACAAGTAATAACATCTCGAACCGCAGAGTGACTCACGATACCATATTTTCCCCTAAGGAGAATTTTTTTATGAAACCACCACATTTGCGCATTAAAGGGCACAAAACTATGTGAAAATTGCGTATCGAATTCGTCTCATCAGAATTCGACACTAACTTAGTGACAGGACTAAGCGAGCGCTAGATTGACGCTAGCTCCAAACAAACGGAGACACAACTTGTGTTCCTGAGCAAACCCCTAGTCAAACGCGATGTCCCGCAAGAGAAGGAGCTTTAAGGTGATGAGAACTAGTGAATTCGAAACATTTGGTTTAGCTTGGTAAGCCAATGCAAGATACACTATGTTACCGCAAGGAAAGAAATTTAGGCGAAAAGCTATTTTTCTACACCACACAGTGGTTTTTTTTGCCAAAATCGTGCAATTTATTACGCTTAAATCGGTAAATTAAGGGTAATGACCACTTTAGAGGAATTTGGAGACAATACAAGCCCTTTCATATGATGTTGCGATTTTAATGATTAATTTCTCGAAAAGTGAGATATATTTATAATCTTCCTTGCAAGGACATATACAAAATTTATGTATTACGCAAAGAACTAAGACGGCGCCGGTGGTTGTGTTGTAAGCGTTATCGTCACTCATTCCAGTTGGTCTGGGATCAATTCCAGCCGAGGTCGTTGATATTTTTCTGAGGTGAAAATATCTGTGGTCACGCCTTCCTTCGGAAGGGAAGTGAAGCCGCTGGCCCTCGGTTCATGAGCTGATGGATCGATATCTAGTCCAGTTAGCGAAGTCACCTCCCTGGCCGACGCCAGAAGACGCAGAATTTCAACTTCTATACTTACTAATAAATATCCTCCTCCCGTGATACTTGTGGATTGCGCAGTAGTATATACGGCCTCTAGCAAAAGCAAGTATCGGATTAACCATTCCTTCCCCATCCTTCCGCGATCTACGTTCGGACCTGGCTGGCGCCGGTATTGATCAATAAAAACTTTAGGTTTACCAGGAGTTGCACATTAAAAGATGTTTCGCTACTCCTAAGCATAATTCCCTGTGCAACTTCAGCTAGTCCATATCGATAACGGAGTAGCAGCCAGGGGTGGTCGCACAAGCTCAAGCTCAAGCAACAAATAGTTCGGAGTGGTGGTATCCAACGAGGAAAAACGATCGAAAATGGTGAGTGAAGCTAAGCAAGCATGTGAAAAAAAAATCCCCTCAGAGGCGAGATTCGAACTCGCAACCTTTGAGACTCCGGCCCAATGCGCTAACCCTTATGCTATCCCTGGGTATGATGAACATATGAATTATCGCACTGGCGACGGTGATCGTACCCTGCCTGCAAAGCGAGAATCACACACAACGGCAGCTGACCACCCCAACATGTTCAATCTATTTAATTTCCCCGCTAGATACCAAAGCCCGGGTTAGTGCATTGGGCCGGAGTCTCACAGGTTGCGAGTTCGAATCTCGCCTCTGAGGGGAATTTTTTCACATGATTGCTTAGCTTCACTCACCATTTTCGATCGTTTTCCCCGTTGGATACCACCAGTCCTAAATAAGGTATTGGCACTTAAGTCAAAAACCAAAAAAAAATTAATTGTAGTTTAACAAATAGTTGCCCGTATACCGTATTTTTAAACCTTCCATGCCTGGGGAATTTTAACAAACGGCTTTCGTTATCAACGCACCTCATAACTATCAAACACTAATTTTTCTAACAGGCCACTTCTTTCATGTGAAACCTACGTCCCTAGTCATCCAAGGGGCGGTGCCAATAATGCAATGAAATGCTCGTGCGCTGGTCGAACAGAAGACCATCAATCACGGCACAGTTAAAGACAGCTTCCAAGAACTCATTTTTGGTTTTTATAGTAATCGTATATTCTACGGAATTAATAACACAATAGTTGTGCATGTTTTCGATTGGATAGCGCAAAGATCTGATTATTCCATTCAGTACAACGGTAGTTTTTCACGTTCAAAAATTTCGGCCGATATTGCACAGTGGGCAAAATGAAACCCACAGAGGGACTTAATCAGTCGCCGCAAGATTTCTATCATAATTTATATATCAAAGGCAACTAGAAATCAGAGAGCAACTAGTTTTGTCCACTGCACGCATCTGTGGCCAGAGTTATGGGCGTTTTAGTATCCGGAGTGTTCCCGGTATTTGGCAAAAAGCAATTTCCTAGAGATCGCCGTGGGTTTCCTATCATAATTTATATAAAAAAGTTGAGGAATTTGATAGGAAATCAAACAAAACTGGTTTGGTCTATTGCACGCATCTGTGCCCAGAGTTACGGGGGTTTGATTACCCGGAGTATTCCGGTATTAGGTAAAATGCGATTCCCAGAGGCACTTAATTGGTCGCCGTGGGATTCCTATCATAATTTATATATGAAAAGTTGTGGAATTTGATAACAAATCAAACGCAACTGGTTTTGTCCACTGCACGCATCTGTGGTCAGAGTTACAAGGGTTTGAGTACCCGGAGTATAGACCAAACCAATTTCGTTTGATTTCCAATTAAATTCCGCAACTTTTTTATATAAATTTTGATATAAATCCCACGGCGATCGCTTTTTGCCTAATACCGGGAATACTTCGGATACTAAAACCCCCATTACTCTGGTCACAGATGCGTGCCGTGAACAAAACTGGGTTCGTTTGATTTCTCATCAAATTCTGTAACTTTTAATATATAGATTATGATAGAAATCTTGCGGCGACTAATTAAGTGCCTCTGGGGGTCGCATTTTGCTCACTGTGCATTGTTTTAACAGGGTCCCTATGTATATTACAACTTTACTATTTTATTTCAAAAAGGAAAAAATTAAAAAAAACGTTATGTTTATAGAGTAGAAAAATTGCTCTTTCAAGTGCTTTAACGTCAAAAAAGCTATGTGTGAAAGTGTGCGTGATTTTTTTAATTCACTTATTTAACACGGCTCATAGCGGCAGCTTAATGGAGCCGTGGACCTTTTTTTTGTATTTACAATATCTAAAAATAAAATACAAACAAATATTATTGAACCAGTATTGGATCTCGTGCGCGCAACTTTTTATTGCGAGCGAAAATCTTCTTTCGCGGGGGCGAAACATTTGTCTGTTCGCATTCTGCGGCAGGGGGGTCATTTAATTTTCTTTTGTTTTTCACGTTCAGGTTATCAACGTTGAAGCTGTCTTGGTGCCCGCGATCAGATGTTCTGCTTCTTGCGCTTACGGTTGACCAGTGTAAACCCGTCGTCATTGTTATTACCTTCATTGCCGATGTTGCTTGCAGCTCATTTTGGGGTGCTGGATGCTTCTTAATGACGGTCTGAACAGCTGCCACAAATTTGGTCACCGTTAGTGCTTCAGGCATTGGTATTGAAAACCCTGTTTTGGGTTGGTTTGCCTTAGATGAGTTGGCAATCGGTTAAGATGCATTCTCCATGATGGGCATGCTGATTAGAATACTTGCACGTAGGAGTTTGCCTCTCATAGGAGCATAGTGTAGTTTTATTAATTGTAGTTCCGAAAGTTTTGAGTTTTATAGTTAAATAGAACGGAACAGGTCTTTCGACCAGCATCCTCACCACAAAAACGCCGTTAGTAGTACCCGAAAAGAAGTTTCTCCAAGTATCAGGTGTAAAGGATTCTACTTCCCCGTAATGCAATATGCATTTTGCAATCGGCTCAGGTGGGGTACGAAGTGATAGGTCTAGGCTAGGATAGGCTTTACATCTATTCAGTCATTTTTTATACACACGAGAATCTTAATTCCAACGTTGTCACTTTCAACCACGTGTTCTACGTTATTTTACAAAACAAAATGTTTCGCTTGAGCTAACGTGTTGAATGATAGCAATAGTGCATTGCGAAGATGATGATAATGAAGATAGGCAACTTTCTTTAGCCTAAGCTGCATTTGCACCTTCAGAAGGTAATCCTTTTCACAAAACTCGGTCGTAAAGAACAAAATTTAAGGTTGGAGAGAGAAAGGGTAAAATTCGCAAACGAAAAATGCAATTTTTTTCCACACCGTATATCAGATCTTCATAAAAATCAATCAGCAGTACTGTAACAACATTCTACATACGCTGATTGATTTTTATGAAGATCTGACATACGGTGTTGAAAAAACTGCTTTTTTCGTTTGCGAATTTTGCGCATTCTCTGTCCAACCTTAAGGTCAATGACCGCGACGTTGGGTCGGAGTAGAGCTTTTTCATTAACTTTACGCATGATGATAAGAATAATCCAATGTTTCCTTTGTTGTTCTCGAAACAATGCACGCTAGATCAAGAGGCATGTTTTTCACTTGCCTCGATTCTAGGTCTCACTGCGGCAGAGACAGAAAATATACTCTGAACTCGACACATATCAAAACCTCAGCAGCATGATACCCAGCATTTTCAGCCGCCCCCATCTTCATTATTCACGGGGAATGATAAAGGATAGAGCAGACGGGAGTGTTGAATCTACTTAACGGAAGGGAAATGGAGATTTAGAAGGGTTAAGGTCTAATATTCGCTCCAAGCAAGCGATGCGACCTGGAAAGCATAGATTGTTATCTAGTTGTTTAGTTAGTCTTCGAGTAACCGTCACTCGAAAATAATCTATTTGAGTTTTTTAAACTCTGGGTAGTCGGCTACCGAGAACAACCTATGTTTTCTAAACAAAATCAATTTGAACTCCAATGAGCTGGGAGTATTGCCTAGAAAAGCTAATCTTATCTGCGGTATTGATCGGACCATACGGAACAAAATCATTCATTCATAAATTCATGAATCAAAGATCACGATTACGTGAACTGAGCGATTTACAGAAATCGTGACCAAGTTCCTGAAATTTTGGGTAATAATCCTCATATTCATGAAATTATGTGTGTTCTTAAAAAATTAATTCGCGCAAAAATGTACATAGTTACTGTTGTTGTTCCCTGGACATGTTTATTTTTTACTATGATTCTCATTCAAACCTTGGGGGGTACACTGTTTGTCAACTAAAACGATAGTCATGATTTCAGGAGCCTATTCGTGATTTTCGTAATTTCACATCTCGTTACTGTGATATTTTATTCATGAGTTAAATATCTGATTTTTCTGGCAGAGTTGCACGATTTATGTTCATGATTTCAGCATGATTTTAGTCACAATATTCGTAATTTATATTTACGTTTTCGTGATTCTTTATTCACGCGTTTCGCGTTGATTTTTTCAGGACCATATTCCGTAATTTCTATTTACGTTATATGCTGCTCAAACCTATTACTAATCGCTATAGGCTGTACATAACTGTATGACATTTCACGACAAAACACTAGTTTTGTGAAATAGTTCACTTGAAAATTTCAAAACCATGTGCATAGTTTTATGAAATAGAAAATGGTTCCGGAAGTCTTCTAAACATCATAAGCACTCTAGCACTACTAGGAATCATGAACTAGTTCACGAACACATGAACGATATTTTTGATTTTGCGAACTATTTCACGGCCACACGGTCCGGTGTGAATATTATGTTAGGAATCATGAATCAGTTCACGTTTCTATGAATAAGATTTTATAATTTTGTGAACTATTTCAAGAAGACGAATGGTCAGTCGCTAGGAATCATAAATTAGTACACGTATACATGAATAATATTTCTCGATTTTGTGAATTATTGGTCGAGCTCTAACGGTATGTCGTGACTATTGTACAAGGAATCATGAACATATTTAACGAATATATAAAAATTGTCGTCGTTTTGTGAACTATTTCATGATCATGAATGGTGAGCTGTAACTAATTCTCTAGAAATCAGGAATCAGTTCACGTATATATGAATAGCATGGTGTGATTTTGTGAACTATTTCACGAGCACGGATATTGAATCGAGACTATTATATTTGGAATCATGAACTATTTCACGATGATCGAAAAGATCCATGAATAATATTCCGGGTTTCGTGAAATAGTTCACGAATAAATATTTTTTTCCAAAAGCTATGAACAAAATCACGATTCAACTTTTGGTTTTATGAATAAGGTTCATAAAGTTGTGAACTAGTTCACGTACAGAAAATCGATTTAGTAATGGAATGGCGGAAACCATGATTGAAGTTTACAAAACAAATATAAATCTATTCACCAATAAAAACGTTATATAGGCATTACTGACTGAAAATGGAACAAAATTATAAAACACATGATTTTTGTTCATGGTGCTGTAACGTCCCAAGTAGCACGCTTTGTTACTGTATAGTATTTGTAACTTTCTTGGTAACAACTATGTTATGGAAAAAGCGCACTGTGTTTGTATGTTGTGCAACATGTTCCTAATTGCAGCAAAATAATGAAAACAATAGCTGTGCCATTTGTCGAGCACTGGATAGTTGGACAGTTCTGTTTTAGGGTGGAATGGCAAACAAAGAGGAATTTGCAACTTGTTAGACTGTTTGTGCAAGTTAGCAAAGTTTCTGATAAGTTTCACAACTGTTATTGATGTATGCATACTTAACACTATTGGCCAGTTCTATAGTTACATAGTTACACAATCAGTTTAAAAACCCGTGGAAATTCTTTTCAAATATATCCAACAATAAAAAATATTGTGTAGCAGTTGTGCAATATTTAAAACTTTCAACAAGTTGCAATTGCTACTTGGGGTATAAACGGGATTATTCCGGAATTCATGGCACTTTATTCACGTTTTTGGGAACAATTTTTTTCGTGCACTATTTATTGCAACAGTGCTTAGACAGGTTTAGTTATTTCAACTCTACGAAATATTTATATATTTATTGGGCTGGCAGAAGTAGAAAGTAAACTGATTGTCCGTGACTCAACTTGTTATAGATTGTGTATGCTATCAGTGATACTGATTTACTCTGAACTATCTGGACATAGCGTCAACTCTAATGCATCGCATTTGATAGAAACGACAAAAAACCCCGTTTTGTACGGTCAATTACAGAGGGATAAGTCGTCAAGAATCTTTAAGTTTCAACTGAGAAAGCTTGGAAAAACGGCCATTTTGGAAATAGAAAAAAGCAGTTTTTTCTCACACCAGCTGGAAAAATCTCCAGCAATACTCTACCAATGCCCGAAATACGAGGATAACTGTTTTTTTCATTTTCAAAGAGAGCTTATTAAGGCGCTCTCAGTTGAACCTTAAGCTGGTTCGTATGATTTTTTTTTCTACGCTTTCGTATATTTTCTTCTTCAAACCTTTGCTCCAGCATGAGTCTTCTATTCCCTTATTAATTAAATGTCGTTGAAACATACTGGAAACAAATTCTTCTTTTTTTGGCTTTTTTTATTTTAAATATATTTGACACGGCTAAATGCGTTAGCACAACTGAGCCGTGGATCTTTCGTGTTTTTACAATTTGTAAAAATAGGAAGAAATTATCGTTACAGCCTGTTCGTCGGGTCTTGTTAACGCATCTTACTGCTGCGTATTGAGATCCTCTTCCTTGCCTTGATATCTGACAGCAATCACTTCGGAATGCATCTTACAAACATTTAACCTAACATTAACATGTATACAGCCGACTGGGAAAACATTTTGTTACGCTATATTTTATCAAACAAATTTCTAACACTATCTCGTTCAAGTATAAGTTGTTGTTTTCGCTGCCGCTACCGTGTTTTATCCAATTATGCACTTTTCCATTTCTCTGTTTTTGTCAATTTAATTGCTACACCTCGTTCACATAGCACAACTCGTATAGCTATTTTTCTCCTCTGTGAGCTTCCAGTATGTGCATGGTATCACCTCTTAGTGAATAAATGTGTTTAGAGGCCACAGCAAGCATAAACACCATCAGCACCACATCATAATTCTTGCCATCATAATTCGTTTTAATTATTTTTACTCACATACTCTTTTGCCTCCATATTGAATCACTCCTGGGAGTAGATAGATACTGAAGGATGATTAAACATCTCCCAAAGGATTAGAATATGTTTGTGCATCATTTATTATATCAAACTACAAACACTATAGATGTTGAGTGGTTTTCCGCTTGATAGAAGCGTAAACCACCGAGAGTTGTTCTCAAATGTATAAAATTCGTTTTCCCTACTATCAGATTTATCGTTACGCGAACCCAAGCCTCTCAACCTTAGCGGATTAGGAACGAAGAGATGCAGTGCTTGGCTTTTTAAAACTGAATCTAGTCTGATCTGCAAAAATGTAATGTGAACTCAGGAGAACAAAAAAGAGTACAACGAAGCCGTAAACTCCAAGCAGATTATATTCCCGAACAGGGATCAAGTTGTGTAGAGCACTTGTACTATGCACAGCGTACAGGAATCCTTCCTTGTGGCAAGTACTAAACAAGGGGAATAGATTTCATCGTATTTGTATTGTCTTGAGCCAAATCACGATTCAAGGGTGTAGTAAGGAGGTTCTATTCTATCATACCGCATTATCGACATTGTTTTTCTTCAGTAAAATCCGATTGCATTTATCTCCTTGTTATTCTCAAAAACATATCATTGGAACAAGATTCGACACGAACGATATTATTGCTACTTGACGCAACGAAATGTACTGAATGAATGTTGTTCATCACCCCACCCTACTACATACACACCCGGGTTCTTCGAAAAAGCACCAACTCTTGTTTCCTGTTTTACATAGTGATTCTGTTGGAATCTGCTCGCCAGCAAAGTGCAGACCTCTAAATCCAAGCCATCCGACCACTGTTATTACTACTCAGCTAGGAATGTGTGTATTTCAACGAATCGTAGAAGCTGTGTGTATTAGCATTATAATGGAATAACTTATCATGCTCACGAACATCCTTGTTTAGGTCCTATGCAACGTATTATTAGATTTAGTGAGTGGGTTATTATCTCAGCGAAGAAGCTAGAAAACTATGAAGAGTATTAACTAAATGCTAAATAATTGTATATTCCATACTTCCGCTTCTAGGGTGTCTGGTAGAATGTCACAAGAAAATAAATTTTGATTCACTTAGGATTGTTCTCTGCAGCTTTGGTGTGTGATAGGGTGCGTCATTTTACTAAAAATCTCGGATAAAAAAAAGAAACGGGATATTTCGTCGAATGTCATTTTTCTGAGTGGGTTATTTTGCCAAAAGAATCATACCGCTGAACGAGTTATTTCACCGAATGAATAATTGCCTCGAGACCAAAACGGTGCTATATATATTGTTTAAAATATCTTGGACGTATACGGTCGGATTGTACGATCATCAATTGAGTTATTTGACGTCAATGAAACGCGTTCTTATTTTAGAGACCATACATAAATTCTAGATAAACATGTGAAAAGGGCATAACGTAAATGAGAGCCTCTCTTTGTTTACTTCCTCTTCCGTCAATAACTATGCCGCATTTATGTTTGCTCTTTAACTCTTAGCATAATATGCTAGACGACATCAGAGTCTTTCGATATTTATTGAAACATCGTTGGAAAGTTTTATGATGACGCTATAATAATCGAAAGAGAAACTAAACACAGAGAGACTCTCATTTGCGTTATGCCCTTTTCACATGTTTATCGAGAATTACTTAAGACTTTTAGGGAGAGAAGGGTATGATAAAATGTGACATGTTGTGACATATGACACATTTTAATGAACTTTTTTTAATAATTAGTTACGTGCAAAGAGAGGCACAGATAAAAAAATTTGTGACATTTGTAAATAATAAATAATTCCCAAAGGGGGGAGGAGGCATGTATGCATGACAAAATATATCTCATTCAGGATTTAAAATTTAGAGAATCGAGAAAGTTCGAAAGTTTCCTGGCACTATTTGTATGTAGAAAGTGACGAATAGTTAAATCCTGGGACGAGACATGCGAAGACGGTCTACTTTTTCCCTCCCGATATTGATGTTATTTTGCAGGGAAAAATCCGTGTGCAAAATAATTTCAAGTAAATGCAAATGATAGTGTTGTGCCGATGCGGCATAGATTTCTGCCGATGAGGTATTGATTTGTGCCGAAAATAATAGAGCTTGAACATGACATGAGTTATGTTATCATTTGTCTGAACTGTGTAAAACAACATTAACCATAATTGTTGAGCAGAATAATAAAATTGCATGTGCCTTCAGTGCATTTTGCATATTTGTTTGTGTGCATCTACATTAGAGTGACAGTAAAAAATGACCCCTATCGGCCCACCCCTGATTAGATTCCTAGTCTCACCAGGAGTACTTGCCCCAAATTTGAAGCAAATCGGACAAGTCTAGCTACCGGACCAACGTGCCTGAAGTTTGTATGGGATTTTTCGACAATTTACATGAAGAAAACCCACTTTTGCCGCTAGGTGGCATTGTATGTATCGTATTATCACTGTAAGTAAAAATAAAAAAAAATTAATTGTCTGCAACTTTTTCGAATACTGCTGGTGAATTTGGCTTTGTTAAAAGAAGTTATTAAACTTTTAGTGAAGTGATGTTTGAGTCAGTTTTGCATGGGGCCTAGCAGTGCATGGTTGTGTATCAGTACTCGATTCGCGCGAACTAAAGATTTTTGTGGAATAATCATAAGATTTAGCTCTATGGTATGTTCAGAAGAATTGCAGTAAATAATACGGGCCATGTTTTGGTTAGATCATTTTAGTTCCACATTTTACCAAATAGAGGGCGCTAACACTAACTTTTCAACGGAAAGAGATAGAAATTAGGTGTCTTCTACAAAGTTGTAGAACAGGCATTTTGCAATAATTCTTCCGAACATCGTGATATTCTATCTCTCTTCTATGAGAAGTTAGTGTTGGCGCCTTCTATGCGGTCACATTTGGAACTAAAATTTTCCAACCAAAACAAAACTCGTATTATGTCTTATAATTCTTCTAAACATACTATTGGGCTAAACCTATCGACTATTTCACAAAAATTCATAGCTCGTGGGAATCGAGTACTGCTACACAACCATGCACTGCTAGGCCCCATGTAACTGACTCAGACATCACTTCGTTAAAAGTTTAATAACTTCTTTTAGCAAAGCCGGATTCACTAGCAGTGTTCGACAAAGTTGTAGACAATTAAATAATCTTTCTTATTTTCACTTATAGTGATAATACGATACATGCAGTGCCACCTAGCGACAAAAATGCGAGTTAGTAGGTTTTCTCCATGTAAATTGTCGAAAAATCCCATACAAACTTCAGGCACGTTGGTCCGGTAGCTAGACTTGTCCGATTTGCTTCAAGTTTGATGCAAGTACTCCTGGTGGGACTAGGAATCGAATCAGGTGTGGGCCGATTGCGTTTTCAAAAATTCATTATTTTTCTGGGCAGTCTAATCTACATGCATCTAAGCAACATGTAAAATATGTTTTCTAAATACACCTTGTATACAGCCAGAATATTACGATACTACCCAGACACTGTCCATTCCAAGAAAATGAAAGGTCCGGTTCGCAATGACAGGCCATTGCCGGTTCGCGGTGACAGTTACTTTTTTCACTTTGCACGTCCCGTCCCAGGTTAAATCACGCCGTTCTTGAAAACTATAGTTCAGTCTCTTTTACTCTTTAGAGAGCCGCTCTTGATTCTTTTAGCATTCAAATTGCTTTACTCGACTTATGGGGCTACGGTTAGATGTAAATCTTAACTATGGTAATCGCTCCGCATCACGAAATTGTTAATAATTTTAAAGGCTTATAACGTTGATGATGAGTTTTGATTTGCGCTTCGGACTATGCCAGTTTCAAATTTGCCAACAACTTTATTTTAGTCTTTCAATAGTACACTTTTAAAAATTCTGAAAAATGGGGAAAATGTGAAAAACTGACTAAGTTTATACATTTTGACAATAGTCAGGGTTAGAAACTGACTCAGTTTCGCTTCAAACAAAAACCACATAAGAGTTTGCATCATCATGCGCCATCAATCGATTCAGATAATTCCGGAATAATAATTAGTCGTTGGCATATTCATTTGAGGGACCATCCATAAATGACGTAGCATTATATGGGGGAGGAGGGAGTTTTGTATTTTGTGATGATGTGTGACGACAGAGGGGGTAGGGGGTCATGTCATGCTACGTAGCTTTTTTAAAGGGGAATAGGGGTTGACCTGATGTCACGACAATCTTACCCGTTTCATCTAACTAACATCGTTTTTGATTTTTTTTAAATGTTTTCCGGGGACAACGAGGGGGGTGAGGGTTACCGTCAAGCTACGTAATTATCAGGGGGGGTATATGGAATTTTGTGACGAAATGCTACGATGGGGGAGGGGGGTGTTAAAAATCACTCAAAAAATGCTACTTCATTTATGGATCATCCCTAAGTGTTGTACACTATCGAGAAAACTGTAAAATTGTAACCAATGTCCAGGTAAGATGAATGTTTCGCATGCTTGAGTCAGACTTTCTCTAACACAGACCTTATTTTAGTGCTTATAAGCGGTATGCTAAGAACGTTTTTGACTCTACGCTTCATTTCCGTGTCTGCTCTATAGGAAGTATTAGTGATATTTTTACTGCTGCTGGTAAGATTTCGCAGTTCGAAACTCCCAGGGGGATTGCAAAACATTTAAGGAAAATAACGGTTTGGAGTCCAAATACAGCCGCTGATGCATTTTAGCACGACACATCGCTTTTCTGTG
Source organism: Topomyia yanbarensis (assembly GCF_030247195.1). Classification (NCBI taxonomy): domain Eukaryota; kingdom Metazoa; phylum Arthropoda; class Insecta; order Diptera; family Culicidae; genus Topomyia; species Topomyia yanbarensis. Next base: position 311,917,655 of record NC_080672.1, on the reverse strand, counting down.
CCAAAAGATCCAGATTCCAAAACTAAGAGGGAGAGATATGTGGAAGAGTATTCGCTGCCAACAAGAATTAGGAAAATGCTCGAATAGAATGCCACGTGTAAACCCGGTTCTTTTCAGCGCAAGCAAATTTTTCCGATGGAATTCCTAACATGATAAAATTGAATTGTAATTTGGCGTAATTTTTTTTTTGCATTATAAGAAGAAAATTAAAAAACAGGCCAGCGAAAACTTAGGAATTACATATAAGTCACATGCAAGGTAACCGTCTGACCCCAATTAATATCTATTACATACTCAAAAATATAATTTCCTATATTTTTTCAAACAAATACTGCGTAATGAATATTTTTGTGTCATCCTAGTTCCCCCATTGATTACCTAGCAACACCGATCAGAATACAAGGGGTAGAAATTTGCCATAGCAGGTCCCTTGGCGATACAAAATTGGAAAGTATTTTTGTCAATAATCAATCGCGTTGATTTAAATATTATAGCTTGAAGAATGAAAGGATTATATAATGTTTCCAGATAGCTTTCTTGTTTAACTCAAGCATTGTTGCGGAACTCAAAAGAAACGCGAAGGTCAAAATAAGATTTCATTTCGTCAGTAAACTTCGATGACTAATTCGGTTGAAGATTGCTGACAAATTGGTGTTCACTACAAATTTTTCATTGTATGAAATGTAGATTTCCGGAAAATTATGAACATTTGAGCTTATCGCTACTCCCAGAAGATTGAATTCTGAAAACAACCACCACAAGTCCAAGTCGATGTTGATTCAATCTGGTCGAAACAAATGTTCATTTTTTTTGCATAGATATTTTCTCTGCAAAATTTCAAAGTTCCAAAAAAATGCGGGCATTAAGTAATGCTCAACCTATCGAGAAGCGACAAGAAGTTAATAAAATTTATTTAAACTTTTCTTAGGAGATCGACAAAAAATTTGTGACATCGGTGCAGCGTCACTGATATATTAAACAGATTGCTATGTCTCAATCGTTTACGTTCGTTCGTTTGTAACCTATAACTTTCTGAGCGATTACCTCCATTAGGGTTAATACCAGACGCTCCATCGTACTTGAAATGCCTGTAGGTTTCACCCAAGGAAGTCACTTAGGACAACTGATCTTTGGTTTATTCATCAACGGTGTCTGTTAACGTAACATATCTGGAAAATAGCACCATGGTGATGACTTGGAAATATTTTCCAAGTTCCATTACGTAGCATTTCCGTTCTGATGTTCTTCCAAATTAATGTTAATGTTTTGTGACTTTAAGTGACATGAAGGTTAAGATGTTCAGATGACGCTGATATGAAATTGTTGCGAATAATCATTTCAGTTCAGACTTGATCGCGAACTACTGAGGTGCCGAGGTCAGTTCGGCGATTCCGGTGGAGTAGAGCGTCCGGTTTGTTGGAGCCTCGGCGCGACTGGTGGTGTCTGTCTCGTCGCGGTCTACTTAGTCTAGTACCCGACGGTCAATCTGACTGTACGCTGACGGATAGTTCCCCGGTAAGAGAAGCTCCCGATACCGATTCATCTTTGGTTTCAGTACCACAACTTCTTGAGCCCTTTGGCTCCGTATCCGCTACCACTTAGCACCGCAACTTCTTTAAGGCCTTTAGAAGGGATTCTTTTGCCTTTTAGTACTACTTCTTTGATGAGCCATTCAGCTCCCCGACTTGCTCGCGAACTACTCGGTCCTCAGTCTAGTCCCCGACGATGGACCTGATCTACTCCGACGGAGAGTTACCCGGCAAGAGAAGTTCTCCCAAAACCGAGCCAATCAGCTAGGTGCCGAGGTCAGTTCGGCGATTCGGGTGGAGCAGGGCGTCCGATTCACTGGTGCCTCGATGACCAGCGACTGGTGGTGTCTCGTCGCGGTCTACTCAGTCTAGTCCCCAGCGCTGATGTAGAATTTCCTGGCGAAATAAGTTCTCCCAATACCGATTCTTCTTTGATTTTCGCTATTTGTCTATCGGGCTAACCGGTGGGGTTCCGTGGTCGGTTTAGCGATTCCAGTTGGAGCGTGGCGTCGGTTCGCTGGCGTTTCGACGACCCATACTCGATGCTCTGTTACAGTCTACTCGACTAGTCCTCGGCGGTGGAGCTAGCTTATTCCTGCTTATTATTTACTTCGCAGCACAGCTACTTATGGCAGACTGGCTTGCTAAGCTTGATCTCCCATTTTAAAGCGTCCCTAGCTTCTCAAAACGTCACTTACGCTCCTCTCCGATCCTGCTCTCTGAGCCCACCTTCTGGTTCTAAGACAAGCAGCGTATAGCGTACTGAGCTACTTATTTAACCAGTCAAGGACTACAAAATGTGGTGAAATTTCTCTCGGTACCGATATCCGTTTCGTGAACCAATAAGCTCCCAGTTTTGACACGATACCAGGAGCCATTTAGTTCCTCGCTTCGCCGCGATCTACTCGTTGTAGTCCTCGGCGTTGAGCTAGCCTCCACAACGAGCCGACAGGTAGGTGTCGAGGCCTGTCGTTTATTTTCACTACAAAAAAATATTTTTGCAAGATAATTTTTGCAAATGAAACTTTGAGAATGCCATTTAAAATATTAGGGATATTTTTGTTGAACATGTTCAATTTTTTGAAAATTTCTTCAAAATATTCGGGGGGGGGGCGGGTTGTACTCAACCACCCCCCCCCCCCCCCCCTGCTACGCCACTGCTAGAACGTTACGTCACGTGTTTTCAATAAAGAACTTTTTTTTTAATAATTTGTTACGTTCTTATGCAGTCCCGAGTAAATAAATGAAATCTGTACCACATGAGCACGCGTGTGTTGCTAGCAGGCATTGCATTCATCACTCATATGAATAAATGAATCCGGATAATTTACCACTTCGACAATAAAAACTGACAATTTCACACGAAAAGTTATTGGCACTCACACAACTTCTCCGGATAAGTACAATGCATTATTTTTCCGGATAAATAAACCCGGCGGAGAATGAGTGAATGAGTTTATCACAGTATCCTTTTTGCGCTCTCAGCCTTGCATCTTGCTTCTTTGTCGGTTTTCACATGACCTTCTCCGGTGAGATGGGAAAAAATTATTCTCACGCTATTTGTGGAGGGGGAGAATTTCGCGAGTCATCTTATCCCGGAAAGTAGCTTCTAAGCTGCTTCTCGCCTGAGTAAATGAGAATTACAATGCCTGGTTGCTAGATGCATATGCCGTTTTTCATTGAAAAACTCCGGGGCAAAAAAAAATCAAGCGACATGTAGATCAATAAGAATGTTAACAAATAGGGTAACAACGTGAAAGTGATACACTTAAAATGTTTTATACAACCCAAACCAGATTTGATTTCTTTTAAATTTCGCGTGCAATAACATGTAAAACTAGGCAAGTTACAATGTGTTTCAGGAATCAGAATATATTCGCTCGATTGTTACTATGTTTTAATTGCTGCAAGGTTCTACTGTATCGATTTTGTTGGTTTTTTTGCCGGCTTTAGCGGTAAAACATGATGATGAGTTGTGTTCTATCACCGTCCATGCGGTAGACTTGGGTGAAAAGCACAACTCCAACCAGCGGAAGGCAAAGGTTCATGTCCATAGGAGACTGCCTAGTCCTAGTTTTCCGTTCATAATTATAACTGATTCGCTCTAGAATACCTTTTCGTCTTACAGTTTAATTGCTTTCGTTTCTCTTAATATTAAGTTTGCCAAAAATAGCCAACCAAATTGATACAGTAGAACCTTGCGACAATAAAGACATAGTAACATGAAATGTTTTTTGCCTAGTACGCTTGAGTGAGATGCCTGGTGCTTGTTAGCGTACAGCGCACTAACCTATTGCAGACACCCAATTTGCGTATAATTTAACTGACTTCATTCTGATCAGTATCTAGAATCTAAGCTTTGTTAAACGTGGGAATCACTAGCGATAACGTGCCCATTTTTGAAGAGTTTTTGTGCTCAATTTCCTCTAAAACTTTTTTATTATATTATTTGTTTATTCGATTCGGTTCAATGCGTCAGCTTAATGTAGCTGTGGGTCTTTTGGGAATATTTCCACGATGTAAACAATAACAATGATAAAACGTTAATGGTTGTTCCACAGATCGATCATTGCGATTGCGGGTGGATCTCGTACACTTCCATGTCATCAGCGTGGTTACTGCCATATTCATGTTCGCGAACATTTTATTTCATCCTTGTTTCATACCCTTACCGGTCACGAGTGTGGACTTTCTCAGTGATGGTGCTGGCTGTTAATTTTGAGATACTTGGCGCAGCTTTTGCCGTCAATATTACTTGAACAGCATTCACAAATTTGGCAATCGTTTTTGGTTCAGGTAATGGTATTGAATTAATGGTCCTGGTGCAAGAAAGTGGTATCAGTTCTTGAAGCTGAGTATTAATTTACTTATCGTCCATATATGCGAGGATCTTAATTATAGCGGCGTCACAGAAACCACGTGCTACAAGTTATTATGCGAAATGACTGGTTTCGCCTGGGCTAATTTGTTGAACGCTATCAGCACTGAATGCCTGACGTGGTAGAACTCGATGAAGGTGACTTATGTTTATGTTTATTACCTTCAGCAACAGACCCTTCGGCATCAATGGTGGTTGCTTGAACTAATTACATTTCAGGATAGTCAATATTTTAGCTTTTATCGAATTCCTCGTCAAGTTGAAGTCAAAATCCGTCGTCGCCACACTTAAAAATATGCTGAAGTCCGGTAACAGCGCTCTCATGAACGAAACTTGCAGAAGACAGTTATAACATATAATTCGAACGCAGGCTTGAAGTCCGAGGATTGTAGGGCAATCCACCCTGGCAGACAATTAGTTCGAGACGAACAGGGCCCGAGAGCAGCCCCTCCGTATGTCTAGTGTCGAGCTGTATTAACTGACAACGGTTTTTCGTAGCTCGGCAGCTCAAATCTGTTTTGCCAGGGAAGATGTCGAAGTGCAAAGCGTATGAACCGACGTTGGGCGGCCTCGATTCTATCAACGCCGTTCTGGTAGTACGGATTTCAAACAGCAGAACAATATTCTAGCGTTGATCGAACCAGTGCGCAATAGTGTGATTTTAAACAGTATACGTCTCTAAAGTTCGGAAGATGAACCCAAGTTGTCTTGATGCCTTATCCACGATGTATGAAGTATGTGGTTTGAATGTTAGTGCCGAATCCATGATGACTCCGAGTTCCTTGACGTAAGAGTCTCTTGAAATGTTCGAGTCGAAGAAATGGTAGTTAAACTGAATCGGATGGCGTTTCCGCGTGAACATAAATGAGCATTTACTTGTGTTTAAAATTATTCTGTTTATATCACACCACGCTGTCCAGTTTACTCTGAAAAAATCGGCATTGGTTTTATCCCATATTTGTCGAAAAATTTTCATGTCGTCAGCGAATGACAGACGTGGTCCTTGTAATTTGATATTGACGTCATTAAAGTAGAGGAGGAATATTACAGGACCGAGATGGCTTCCTTTTGGGATGCTGGATGTTGCGAATAATGGTGCCGATAAACAGTCCTTAATGCTGATTTAGAGTTGCCTTCCATCGAGATAAGAGCGAAACAAGCGCAAAAGTCTTCCATGAATACCAAGTTTGTCCAGCTGCGCTATTTTGTCGAAAGCCTCAGATAGATCCATGCAAATAGCATCGGTTTGCAATCCGTCAGCGAATCCATCAAGTACAAATGATGTGAACGAGAGCAAGTAGGTCGTTGTCGATCGTTTGAGCATTAAACCGTGTTGTTCATCTGCAATGTGGTGTTTGCAGTGAAAGAAAATAGGGTCTAAAACAACCAGCTCGAATAGTTTTGATACGACACTTGTTTACGAGATTTTCCGATAATTGTCAACATCGGCGTGCGCAAGGGGGGGGCCTATAGCTAAAAAATATTTAGTATTGTTATAATGTTGAAAAGACATGTCAAACTTACTGCATATCTCATTTTGTTTAAACAAGCCATGTTATCTTAGTTGGCGCAAGTTCGTTGAAATCAGGAATCTATCGATAACAAGATAAGGTTGCTGAGAGGAAGCGGTAACTGCAGCAAAGATTCGGTTACTGGCTTAAAAATACACAAGTAGTGATCAATTTCATTTTTTGCTTTGACTAAAAATTATAAACTTTTTATTGCAAATGATTAGTGCAGTCGGTAAAGCCATATATAGCGATTCCAGGAGGTATTACATAGAAAGCGAGAACAAGAGAAACTTTCAACTTTCTTCTAAAACAGAACAGTAATATAATCTTAGAAGAATGTTATTTATTTGGATAACAACTTATTCTACTTCTATCTTCTTTGCATTTTAACGACATTAAATTAGCTAGAAATTACTAAGTAGGAAAAGTTTGAAAAAAAATAGCTATGAAAGGATTTGGAATATACAGATAGGAAAGCTTTCGGTTCTCATGGTAAAGAGGGACGACTCTGCTGCTCATGTAAAAGGGACGACTCTGCGACATGGTAGATTTAAGCAATTCGTAGTAACTCTGCCTAAGCACGACTCCTACCAGCAGAAGATAAAAAATAGTCCGGAAGCTACTAAGCCTGTTCCTACCCAAATAAAAATAGTGAATACCAAAAAATATATGTTGAAACATCTTATTTCATGGAAAGCATGAGATATATAATTCCCCTTTTGAGAAAAAAGTTTTTGGGGAACGATCAACAAGAGATTGCCTGATCACAACGTAGCAGCAAGTTCAGGTGATCAGTTCAGCAGTCACATGACTATCGGATAACACACGTGGAAACTGGTTCGATGTGGATTGCCAAGGAGCAACAGATGAGAAAAATCAGACTAGGAGCTTATTGCTCGCACTGGTTATATGTTAGAACAGTGTTGTGAGCTGAAAAGGACGATCACGACAGGGGCGCATAAGGCTTGATAATTATGGACTAGCATGTTAGAGACAGGTTAAAATGATATTCAGCTTTGGGCATGTAGAGCGTAGGAGACTCATTAAAGTGATCAGTAGACAACCTACAAGGCGTCGTCGACTTTTGGGGAAAGCGTTGCTGTCACTGGAGATATGCCATCGAGTAAAATATGTGTGTGGAGCGTGACTGGAAAGTGGCTCTCTGGAAATGTCTAATGCATTCAACCATGGGTCGCATCAAATACCCAGTCGCCATAAATAGCACAGGTTTACAAAAAAAATTGATTTCTTTCCTAACTATGTTTTCTAAATGCATTTTGGACCACACAAAAAACCTCGAAAAGTTTTATTAAATGTTTTCCAACAGAAAGAAAATTTTCTATTTTCTACTTGATTCTCGGAGTAGCTCAGAAGTTGTTCAGAAGTCATAATTTTTCTTATAAATCCATTAGAAATTCCCCCAATACCTTATCCACGATGTATGAAGTATGTGGTTTGAATGTTAGTGCCGAATCCATGATGATTCCGAGTTCGTAGTTGACGTAGAGTCTCTTGGAATGCTCGAGTCGAAGAAATGGTAGTTAAACTGAATCGGATGGCGTTTCCGCGTGAACATAAATGAGCATTTACTTGTGTTTAAAACCATTCTGTTTATATCACACCACGTGCTAAAGCTCTCCAGTTTACTCTGAAAAAATCGGCATTGGTTTTATCCCGTATTTGTCGAAAATTTTTCATGTCGTCAGCGAATGAAAGGCGTGGTCTTTGTAATTTGATGTTGACGTCATTAAAGTAGAGGAGGAATATTACAGGACCGAGATGGCTTCCTTGTGGGATGCCGGATGTTGCGAATAATGGTGACGATAAACAGTCCTTAATGCTGATTTGGAGTTGCCTTCCATCGAGATAGGAGCGAAACCAGCGCAAAAGTCTTCCATGAATACCAAGTTTGTCCAGCTGCGCTAGTTTGTCGAAAGCCTCCGATAGATCCATGCAAATAGCATCGGTTTGCAATCCGTCAGCGAATCCATCAAGTACAAATGATGTGAACGAGAGCAAGTTGGTCGTTGTCGATCGTTTGGGCATTAAACCGTGTTGTTCATCTGCAATGTGGTGTTAGCAGTGAAAGAAAATAGGGTCTAAAACAACCAGCTCGAATAGTTTTGATACGGCACTTAAACACAAGATTTTCCGATAATTGTCAATGTTCGATTTGTTTTCTTTTTTATGAACTGGAAACATGTGCGCTGCTTTTTAGCAGGAAGAGAATTTTCCAGTAGTGAGTGATAGCACGAAGACTCGCCGAAGTGGTTCAAAAAGCTCGCTAATGCACTTTTTGTCAAAATTTTAGGGAACGCCATCTTTTAGCTTGGACTTCCCTCAACATAGCCTCCATTTTCACCTCCAGCAAATGTTTCATATCATGAATGCCTTATGTGTATTATGCGAAAAGGCCTGAAGTTAAAAATCCCTGAGTAGGTATCGTGGCCGGTGTCTTTGATGGTTAGAAATAGCAAACTTTCTCAACATTCTCTCATTAATTTGTTTAAACCATGCAAGATAAAAATTTGTTAAGAAGAGTGGCCGAAAAACATTATGTTTCTTAAATTTATATTTGAAAATGTTCGGGGGAGGGGATGCTATAGCCCCCTATCACCGCTCTGGCTATGTGCCTGGAATCAGAGAATAGCAGAGAAAACAGTACTGAAATTGATTACAATGTTACTGACCTTTTCCAACTGCCGCTTTCACCACCCCTAGGAAAAGGATACACAGATCTATTACATGGGATTTAATTTTTCATCAACCTAGTTCACTGATGGTTCAAAATCGGTTCTTGGATAAGCAAACAAAAAACAAACCAAACTACCCAAGCGGAAATATTTACTATATACTTGACTGACCAACTTAAACACAAAACTGAACCAGAAACGGCAGCAGGCTAAACAAGCTTTGGCATTTTCCCGTGCCAAAAGCTCGGGGAATGATAGAACCGGAAAAATGAAAAGATCTGCGGTAGTGAGTTATCATGTCTATAGCAAATCTCTAACCAATGAGGTCCTTTCGAAATACACCGACCGTTGCTAATAACACAGTGCAGAACGGCGTCCAACGGTGTCCCGGTACCAGATGATGTCTTTATTATTGCTTTATCCAAGCTGACCGCAACAGAACAAGCTTGAATTGAATGAAACGAATCGGGTTTATTGAATTAGATGTCGTGTAAATAGAACAATAAGCTATAGAGCATTGAGGTTAGTCCGGCGTAATAAAAACATGCAGCCGCTTAATTAATGAGTTTTATCAATTCAAACTCTGAACAATGGTGTTTATGTTATTATACGAGAATTAGAATCGATTCGATGCGATGGCATTATTTAGCTGGGAAAATATAGATTATCCCATTTCGACGATGTAAAATTATTCGAATTGAAATCGACTCTGACGAAGGTGAACCGACCGACCAAAATTTTCCATGATAGCTACCCGTCTTCTCCTAATAATTCTCGACGGTATGTTTGTTGATCACTATCTTCACAAACACACCTAACGCCCACGCTTTCAACACACCTCAGGCTTCTTCGGGAACGCAGATGTGACCCACATTAACACTCGCACACAAACACATACAAACACACGTGGCGGAATAGTTTTTCCAGTAATAATACCCTCAGAAGGCAGGATGTGTTCAGTAACGTGGGAGCCACTGATGTTTCACGAAAAGAGCTTACAGCTTTGGATTTCTTCCTTTTGGGGATTAACGAGGAATCATGTCAGGTTGGGAAATAAGATATTTATCTTGGGGATTTGTGGCGAGAATTATAAATATGAGATGGGTGAATGGAATTCGCTTGTGTGTTAAATTGTGTACCAATCCATGATACAAAATTGTTTATCAGAATGCTGTTGGTTAATTGATAAAATTAGCCAGCAAGTAGGTAAAATTATTCAAAAACATAAGTTATCATACTTCGCACAATCATACATTTAACTCATAAAAACTGAACAAATGTTTTTTGATATAACTGCTACTGTAATTTGCATGCGTCTCTTTTCCGCTGCAATGTATATATGTTGTTGCTAATATGTTTCTTCAAGCACAGAGCTATATTTTCGATTTCACCGAAATGGTCACATTTATCGTGAAGCCAGGCAACGATCCTAGAGCATAGCACCCAATTATCTTTTGAGTTGGTTTTCACTTACAATCATGTATTATTTTAACTCAACTGTTTTCACCGAATATACCGTCTACGATTTTGAAAAGACATGTTTCTAATATATTTCCCGTTTTCCCATGACCAAAACACAACCCATCAGCTCGCGACCGATGCGCTTCCAGATTGGCCTACCTAGTACGATGGAGAACAAGGAGAACACGCGACCATTTGTGATCCGCGAAGGCGACAACGACGATCAGAACGACGGTCCAATCCGCTACCGGGATGAAGATCCGGACCGAGTGGCGAAGATTGCTCGCAAGGAAAGTCTCTCGATTAAGCTTGCGCTGCGACCTGACCGGCAGGAGCTGATCAACCGAAATATTCTGCAGTTACAGTCGGACAACGAAAAGCAGGAGTCAAAGGAAGCTATCGGAGCCCGGCTAATCCGACGGCTTTCTATGCGGCCTACCGCGGAAGAGCTGGTAGAGAGGAATATTTTGAAAAGTAAGTTGCTGTTTTCCATCGAATGACGTAACCTGACTGTTACCAATTGTTTGTTTTATACCCCCACAGCACAAAGTCCTGCGGAAGAGAAAAAGCAAAAGGAGGAGAAGAAGCGTTACCTGCTGCGGAAACTTAGCTTCCGGCCCACCGTAGACGAGTTGAAGGAGAAAAAGATCATCCGTTTCAACGATTACATCGAAGTGACACAGGCGCACGACTACGACCGACGTGCGGATAAACCGTGGACACGGCTCACCCCCAAGGACAAAGCGGCCATTCGCAAGGAGCTGAACGAATTCAAAAGTTCCGAGATGGCCGTGCACGAAGGCAGTCGACATCTTACCAGGTTTGTACATGTGGTTCTTTAACAATTTCCTAAGAAGCTAACTCACACGTTTCTTCCGGTTCGGAATCATTTCAGGTTTCATAGGCCATGACAGCTGCAATGTAGGATCAAGCAGAGACATTTTGCCGTTCATTACTTTACATTTCTCATTAAGAATTACTACAACAAACATTTGATTGTGTACATATAAAGAAAACCGAGACAGGAGCATTGGTAGCAACAGCAGCAGAATCCACTGGATCCGCGGCATAACCATTACCCACATATACACATATAGCCCAGCATCCAAGAACACTCACATTCATCGGTGTAACATTGGAGCGGAGAATGTACTCCACACTTCTTGCAGTTTCCGCATTCCCTACCGGGACCCACAAGTGTAGCTGTTTTTTTCTGGGTCTACTTTTGAACCATCTGACATCCGCAGCAGATACCTATAGGACTACTGGACACTTGGACAGAACTACCTTGCCCAACCGATTTGCACACCGACGATTTTTGGACTTTCGGACCTGGACGGATACCTAGTTCCGTGCGGTATCAACCCCCTATCCGCAACACGATTGATATTTTACTCACAAACCGTATGGCAGGAGTAACCGTAACGAGGGCAGTTAATTGGACTTAAGCGAAACTCACACCGCAGCATATAACAATATACAGCAAGTTTGTTTGCAGCAAACCAAGGTCAAGAAACTGAATTATTGAAACAGTAACAGAAAACAGTAAGCAAATCAGAAATTAAAGGAAACCTTAAAATTATAATAAAATAAAGAATAATAATACTGTGATAATGTTGACGTTATTAGAATGTTACCGAGCGATACAAAAAAAAAATAACAAATGGAAAAGCGAGTCGCTGAAAACTAGTGATTAGTTGCTGAAGTATAATCAGAACTTAGAACACTAACGATATCGAAGTGCTTGCCGTGGCCGATAGGCTGGTGAAGGCTGGTTGGCTGGATGGTTGAAAGGAACTGAATCGAACGGGTACGTACATAATGGGGGAAAAAATAATAACAATTATGAGCACACATTTGTTGAGCTAAGGTGATCATATGAATCTGGCATGCTTAGGCGATGCCCAAAAATATTTACACGGAGCACAGTGCAAGCGGATACGGACTGAACACACAACTGAACATCAATGCAGGATCTTCATGAAATTTCTAGAGCACTTTGACATTTTTATTAGAGTTTGAAAGCGAAACAAACAAGTATGCTCAATGCATACTCTATTGCGTTAAAGGACATGTTTTGGTTGTTTGCTTGACTGTCGCTCTACGTATAATTGTCCCATTTGTGTATAATAGGGAATCCCAGTTATGCGTATAGCTGAAGTTCATTACTCGTTTGTTCGGTGTAGCGCAGTTTTACAATTATTTTCAGTTCAAATCCAAACTTCAATTGAGTAGTCAATTTTCTATCCATGTTGGATCTGAGTTGGTTCATCGAGCAAACATACCCTGAAAATAGATAACCAAATATTTCCAATGAACTGCTTGCACTCTATTCTGCATGATAGTTCAGTCAACTTTGAGTGCTGGTTGCGATACATTCAACGGAAAATTCACTCCATATTTCCGTGAATGTAGGAGTCGCTTCTGAAGACATTCTTTTTTATAGATTTGACGTACACCCATTTTGTCGCAGATACATTTTGCATTCCAAATTAGATTTTTTGGGAGATTTTGACATAGTGTTTTGGAACATTATAAGCAACGTAATATTGCTGTCCAGACGATTTACGAATGTTTTCTTTAGTGTGTCATGGTCTAAAACAACGCAAGGTGATTTGGGTAGTAATTCGGTGTATAATTTTCGTACGCACGTATTGGCAACGGTATCTTGTTTGTCGTTCGGGGTTTTGCACTTTTTGCAAGTGTAACGATGGTTAGGCCCTATCAGCATACAAAGGTTAAAGGTCCATTGGTCTATTATTAGAAATTGTTCTAATTGTTTCAATATCTTTTGTTGATCAAAGGCAGCAAATTCTTCACACGTAGCAATCAAACGTTCAGGGTGACTTTCATAATATTTTAAGATATTCATCTTAAATAATAGGCAGTATAGACTGAATCAAAGCGCGACATATACTAGTATCGTGCTTCATGTATTTTAACACATTTCTTTGCTTCATGATTTTTCAACTGAATTATTTACAACTACCGCAAGTTTGCAGCCGAATTGAGACTACCGAAAATATAGCTGCTCACTTCATTACATCAATTTTATGCTCATTGAATCATTGTTTCACTGTTCGAGTTTAGATTCATTAAGACTGCAAAACCCACACCCGAGTCAAACTTCAAAATGACATCATCATGATTTAAAAAGGGAAAATGTACTTTTGCATATAAAATATTTAAAATAATCCTTAAAGAATTGTAAAACGATCCATAAAAAAGTTGTCAATGTTCCATAAAACAAAACTGAAAATCCATAAAACTGTGTGAATGATCCATAAAAAAGGGTGATTTGATCCATAGATTATGTAAAATTGAACCATAAAATGGTCTCAAAAGAGCACTAAAATAGTAATAAAAGAGCAATTAAAATGAACCAATGCCCCATAAAAATATTGGAAATGTTCCATAAAATGATACATTTTGCGCCATAAATTAACTGACATTGATCCATAGAATATTGACAATGTACATTAAAACACGTCGATATGTTCCATAATATCGACAAAAATGTTCCACGGTATTACAAAATGGAGCAATAAAATGTCAGAAAAAGTTCCATAAATTTGATGAAAATGTTTGCTAAATAATTTTTCTTGGTCCATAGAAGATGTAAAAATGAACATTAGAAATGATTCAAATATCGAACGAAATTATGGTTCATGGATATTTACAAAACGATCCATAAGAAAAGAAAATGTAAAACGACCCATTAACCTTTACAGTACCAAGCTAAAATTTTTCTGAAAATTTTGTTTAAATTTTGCTCTCATTTCGTCAATTTTTGACCGAATTGGATGGAACTGGCTTTGAAAGATCTGGAATTTAGTCCAGTTTCTATATACTGAGTAGTGTTCAAATCCGTGGACCGGTTCCGGAACTAATCCGAATTCCCTTGGGGTATATCCGGCATCCCAGTGGGGTGACGGACGAGTTTTGAAGAAATATCCCGTAAATTTAAGTAATTGTATTTTGAAATGTGCTACATATGACTATTTCCCATTGATCCTTCACAATAGACATGAATTGGACCAATCTTGGCCACCGGAGAACTGTTCCGGGAGAACCTAAGAAAATGTATATATTTTTCTATCATTCCAGCGATTTCGGTTCATTGCTTTATACGAAATGCGAAGTTCTTCCAATCATACGGTTCTACAGCTCCCTCAAGGCCATTCCGGCACCGGTTCCGTACGGATGGACATTTGACGCCATTTTGAAAACCAAGATGGCAGCTTCCGGTTACCACAAAATAGTGAAAACCACCATCAATATGGGTGTCATTTGAAAGGGAGTCATCAATAGAAGACAGAAATTGATTTTGACGCCATTTTCAAAACCAAGATGGCGGTTTCCGGTTATCACAGTGCAGTGCAAACCACCACCAATAATGGCGTCATTGTAAAGCGCTAGCGATCAGCAAAAGCCGGAAATTGGTTTTTGACGCCAATTCGAAAACCAAAATGGCGGGTTCATGTTCCAAAGAAACAGTGAAAACCGTCATCAATATGGGTGTCATTTGAAAGGGGTGTGTCAGCAGGAGACGGAAATTGATGATTGACGCCATTTTGAAAACCAAGATGGCGGCTGCCGGTTTCCAAAACCAGTGAAAACTACCATCAATATAGGTGTTATTTGAAAGGGATTGGTGAGAAGAAGTTCGAAATTGATTGTTTATGCAGTTTTGAAAACCAAGTTTGCGGTTTCCTGTTACTGCAAAACAGCAAAAACTATCATCAGTATAGGTATCAGAAAGGGGTAGTCATAAAGTTATTTTTGACGCCATTTTCGAAAACCAATATGGTGGCTTCCGGTTTCTACAAACAACAGTGAAAACCATAAGTATGGGTGTCATTTGAAAGGGGTGGTCAGTAGATGTAGTGGTGGCGGTGGTACTACCACCTTTGTAACAGGAACACTCTCCATAGCACTGAGCAAACTTTACACGACAAACATGACGTGTTCAAGCATTACTCTCTGACCATACTCAGCATGCTACTGTACGAAGGGCCAAAAAGGAATTGCGTGGTCGGAAAGTGACTTCGCTTACATGTACTACGGAAGCTTTTGCTTCCAATAACAAGACCATATAAGCCAATTACAATGCAAGCCATTGTTATAAAAAGTAGCCTCAATAGGTGGGGAGAAAATCCTGCGAAATGTTCACGAAATGTTAGCAACAAGAATCTGGCTACTCCACTCTTCCTGCCCAAATCGTTTCAATCAGGTGGCTTGATGGTCCCTCTCAATTCCCATGTATTCTATGTAAGGGTCATTCCACGCGCAGTGATCAAGGCACGTGTAATCGACCTTCACGGATTTGAATCAAATTTGGAGGAATTGCTCATCTAGGGCCAATATATAAAAACCCAAATTTTTGTGTATATTCAATCATTTCTCGGGCAATGGGAGCACCCCCCCCCCGTTTTGGCAAATTGTCAAAATCCTTGATTTCCTTTTGAACATGTTTCCGGTTCTATTTACTCTAGAACCAAACTGTAAGATGGGTTTTGAAGAAAATTTTTCAAGGAGTTTAGAAAATATATTAGTTATTGGCGGCAGTGCTGCCAACTATCCGATTTTTTCAGCCAGATAGCAAATCAGCGATATTTTGAAGCAAAAAACGCTATTTCCCATATAAAATCTCAGGCGCACAACAATAAAAAAACTAACTTGAGTATTCTAAGTTCACACATAATTTATCGTGAAGTAGACGAGAAATTATGAAAAATTACGTTTTTGGTTGCTTTTTAGCAGATCAGGATCAATTTTTATGACTGTTTGAAGATTTTCTCAATTTTGGCCAATAAAAATGGATTTTTATATGAGAAAATTCGAGTTCTTCCCTTCAAAACAGTGCATCTCAGGATGCGCTCAAATTATATTGACATTATAAGTGTTTTTTATGTAAAAATATCTACAGAACACGATGGCATTAGAATCTTCAAAATTAAAATATTTGTTATAAGAAAAAAAAAAATTTTAATATTTAACTGAAAAAAATCGCATAGTTGGCATCACTGCCGCGAAAAGTTAAGCTCCTTGAGCAATTTTCTTCAAAAACCATTTTTCGAATGGATTCTATAGTAAATAGAACCGGTGATATTTGTAGAAGACACCTAATTTCTATCTCTCTCCGTTGAAAAGTTAGTGTTGGCGCCATCTATGCGGTCACAGGTGGCACTAAAATTTTCTAACCAAGACATAACTCGTATTATGTATTGCAATTCTTCCGAACATACTATTCAGCTAAATCTAACCATTATTCCACAAAAATGTTTAGTTTGTTAGAACCTAGTACCGATACACTACCACGCACTGCTAGGCCCCATGCAAAACTGACTCAGACACCACTTCGCTAAAAGTTTAATAACTTCTTTTAACAAAGCCGAATTGACTAGCAGTCTTCGACAAAGTTGTACACAATTAAATTATATTTCTTATTTTCACTTACAGTCATAATTCGATGCATACTGTGCCACCTAGCGGTGAAAATGCGAGCTAGTGGGTTTTCTTCATATAAATTGTCGAAAAATCCCATACAAACTTCAGGCACGTTGGTCCGGTAGCTAGACTTGTCCGATTTGCTTTAAATTTAGAGCAAGTACTCCTGGTGGGACTAGGAATCGACTCAGAGGTAGGCCGATAGGGGTCAGGTCCTTACAATCGTCGAACGGTTTTGTGTAATCAGATAGGTGTACTAATTTTTGTTTTAAGTTTGTATACAAGAAACAAAGGGGTTGGATAGGCAACCGCTCTCCTCTTGCTGCAATAAGTGTGCTGGATATGCTACACATAGCTATGCGGCGGTACGGTTTTTTGGTGTTGGTGTTTGTTTTTTCGTGTCGTGGAGAAGGCGGTCATCGAGGTTTTTAGATAGTGACGGACCACGGCATCGAACAGACGCCCCGAGTTTTTTTGTTTTTCCGGGACAGTTTCCAGCCACAATAACCAGTGCGGTGAAGTGCGCGTGTGCGACGGTGACAATCCCGTTCGAAAAGTGCCGACCCGTGGTTCGGGTACTCAAGTGTTTTGGTGTCGGGTCTCCGGAAAAGGAAGCTAAGCGCCAAGGAGCAACTCGCTTCCCCGGCTAAGTATAAAGGACCCAGAAGACGCCTTTCCGCTCTCGCTGTGAAGGATCAGCCGAACGAGCCTAGCTCTCCTTCACAGCTAAGCTTCAAGGAGAGCGAAGCAGGGTGGCCAAAGGTGCTCCCTGGGAAGTACACTGCGGTGACTTCTGGGATCTCTCGCGGGGAGCGAGTAGATCCGGCGATAATTCGCCATCGTCGCTAGGGAGGTTCCAACAAAGGAGCCAAGCTCACATCCCTAGCTAAAAGTCAAGGACCGCTGCCGGCGCAGCCAACGACACCAGCAGGAGAACGCGGCCGTTGTGTTCTCGGCCGGTCGGAAGAAACCGCCCGCCTTCCCGCCATCGTCAGAAGCAGCTGATCAACTTCATCGACAGAGTGCAGCAAAGAGGAGATTTGGTGGAATAAAAGTCGGTAAATCTATTAGTTTATTTACCTTTTTTTGTTGTGAAACGAAAATCCGTAATTCTGTAAAAACACCTAGGCCGCCCTGAAAAGAAGGGTACGCCGTGCAAACAAGAACCCGAATAGTGGAAAACCCTTACTTACAAAGTAAAGAAAAAAGTAGGCAACCGCGGCATCTCAGTCGCCGTCGTTCCCCAGCACATTATTCAGCAGCGGCTCACGAGTCAAAACTTCTTGATATCATCCACTGCTTTAATTGAGGCCAGCAATCACTCCATAAACGATTAAGTCATCGAAAAAGCCCCACACACCTGCACGTATACCACACTTTGAAGCCGACATCGACACCAACCACGAACGCGTGAATCAACAAATACATCTCCAATGCAACGCACGATCACGATCCTCAGTATTGAACGAGGAAATACACATGTCCAAATCGAAAATTATTATTATAATAATATTGCCGATGGACAGTCCATGTGAACATCGGCTAGAATGAACTAATCTTGTTGAGATCTGCGTTCAACATATTGACAACAATATGATTTAATTCGGTTATTCTCGCATAGTAATGACTACGAAATGGGAGCAAGTTTTAAAAGTTTCGCTGAACTATATTGAAAATTAGTCTAAATCTGTACCTTTTGAGTCACGAAGAAACTTAGTTGTCTGTCACAACAGCACATACTTATTGTTGGTGTGAAAAATTGCTACTTGGGTGACCGTTCATTTCTAAATAAAACCCATACCGATGATGATTTTGACTATTTTGTGGTACCACCATCTTGCTTTCCAAAATGGCGTCAATCAATATCCGTATCTGCCGACCATCCACTCGCAAATGACTTCCATCTTGATGACACTGTTTTGTGGAAACCGGAAGCCGCTATCTTGGTTTTCAAAATGGCGTCAATCATCAATTCCCGTCTTCTACTGATCACCCCGTTTCAAATGCCACCCATACTGACAATGGTTTTCATTGTTTCCTTGGAACAGGAAGCCACCATCTTGGTTTTCAAAATGGCGTAAACAATCAATTTTCGTTTTTTGCTGACCACCCGCTTTACAATGACACCATTACTGACGGTGGTTTTCACTGCCTTGTGGAAACCGGAAGCCGCTATCTTTGCTTAGAAAATGGCGAAAAAATCAATTTCTGTCTTCTATTGACCCCCCCCCCCCCCCTTTTGAATGACACTCATATTGACAATACTTTTGACTGTTGTGGTAACCGGAAACCGCCATCTTGGTTTTGAAAATGGCGTCAATTATAAATTTCCTCCTTCAAATAACACCCATATTGATGGTTGTTTTCACTGTTTTGTGGTAACCGGAAGCTACCATCTTAGTTTTCAAGTGACCATCTCTTTTCTAATGACACCCATATTGATGACGGTTTTCACTGTTTCTTTGGAACAGGAACCCGCCATTTTGGTTTTCGAATTGGCGTCAAAAATCGTTTTCCGGCTTTTGCTGATCGCTAGCGCTTTACAATGACGCCATTATTGATGATGCTTTTCACTGTTTTGTGGTAACCGGAAATCGCCATTTTGCTTTTCAAAATGGCGTCATTATCAATTTCCGGCTTTTGCTGGCCGTTCTCTTTCAAATAACACCCATATTGATGGTGGTTTTCAGTATTTTGTGGTAACCGGAAGCTGCCATCTTGGTTTTCAAAATGGCGTCAAATGTCCATCCGTACGGAACCGGTGCCGGAATGGCCTTGAGGGAGCTGTAGAACCGTATGATTGGAAGAACTTCGCATTTCGTATAAAGCTATGCACCGAAATCGCTGGAATGATAGAAAAATATATACATTTTCTTAGGTTCTCCCGGAACAGTTCTCTGGTGGCCAAGATTGGTCCAATTCATGTCTATTGTGAAGGATCAATGGGAAATAGTCATAAGTAGCACATTTCAAAATACAATTACTTAAATTTATGGGATGTTTCTTCAAAACTCGTCCGTCACCCCACTGGGATGCCGGATATACCCCAAGGGAATTCGGATTAGTTCCGGAACCGGTCCACGGATTTGAACACTACTCAGTATATAGAAACTGGACTAAATTCCAAATCTTTTAAAGCCAGTTCCATCCAATTCGGTCAAAAATTGACGAAATGAGAGCAAAATTTAAACAAAATTTTCAGAAAAATTTTAGCTTGGTACTGTAAAGGTTAATATGTGCTTATGCATTAGAAAAAATAAATTTAATGAATTCATGCGAAATTTCATGGTAAACTTAAAAAATAAGTTGTGCTTAATAATTCTCATAACAGTGACAGTGTTTTAACAAGTGAGCTTCTACTGGGAGCTAGTGCGATGCGGCTTGGCCGCATATCCGAGGCCAAGGATCCGAAGCGGCGCAAAGCCGCTGAGGATCCGTTGGACGAGGCATTGATTAACCCGTAGCTGGAATTGCAGGCAAACCTGTGGTCCTCTCGTTTGCCCGGTTTACTTAAACATAGGGGCTATGTTAAAAGCCGACTGAGCGGCAGCGAAGTCGGACAGTGCACAAGAAAGCGATGTGGCGTAGCCACATTAGTCAGTGTTCGTGTATAAAGTGTCCGTTTTCGCTTCAGATAGTTATTCAGATAGTATTTGCGACTCATGCCATCCTGTATAGGTGGTCTAATAACACTCAGCGCTCTAATATCATAAATACCCTGACGTTTAAAGAGTTGCCATAATGATTTCAGGTTAGCTAAGGTCAGTTAGCTGACTAGTTGGGTACGGAAGCTGAAGTTTAACTATAATGTATGCATTGTTTGTTGTAGTTTGACATTACAACCAAATGTAATAAACTTTATTATTAGTTCGAATAGCAAAAATTTCGCATGAATTCATTAAATTTAATTTTTCTGGTGCATAAGCACATATTAATGGATCGTTTCACATTTTATTTTCTTATGGATCGTTTTGTAAATATCCATGAACCATAATTTAACTTCGATATATGAATCATTGCCAATGTTCATTTTTACAGCTTCTATGGACCAAGAAAAATTATTTAGCAAACATTTTCATCAAATTTATGGAACTTTTTCTGACATTTTATTGCTCCATTTTGTAATACCGTGGAACACTTTTGTCGATATTATGGAACATATCGACGTGTTTTAATGTACATTGTTAATATTCTATGGATCAATGTCAGTTAATTTATGGCGCAAAATGTATCATTTTATGGAACATTCCAATATTTTTATGGGGCATTGGTTCATTTTAATTGCTCTTTTATTACTATTTTAGTGCTCTTTTGCGATTATTTTATGGTTCAATTTTACATAATCTATGGATCAAATCACCCTTTTTTATGGATCATTCACACTTTTTTATGGATTTTCAGTTTTGTTTTATGGAACATGGACAACTTTTTTATGGATCGTTTTTCAATTTTTTATGGATCATTTTTGTTGTTTTAGCGGCGCAAACTTAGGGCTGCCGATATCAAAATTTTATTGGATATGCTTACATACTTTGCGTTTCAATTAATTAGCTTGCTTATTCTTGAATTTATATTTTCAGCCGTTAAAACAGGAGCACTCCTATGTTTAAACCAAGAACACTAGAAGAGCATTTAGAGTGCTCTAGTTATAACGACAAACAACATTATGTGCAACTTCATGACAGTCAAGTTCTCAATTCAATGTGACAGTATGCTCAGGCAAAGATATCAATAAGGAGAAAGGTAACAAAGATAGCAATAAGGAGAAAAAAGGGAGCAGCTTCGTTATTTTTCATGCATTCTTTTGCAAACATCCCTTTATTCCATTAGTTGTAATCCTACTAGTGATTGCCATCTTGTAATCCTACTAGTGAGTTATTTTTAAACAATTCGCTCCTGTAGCCATCAACATTTCAAGTCAGTAAATTGAATGGTTCTGTTCGCTGCGGTGAGCAAAAACCTAACTAGGGCAGGCTCAAATTGGAGTCTCCATTTTTTCGCTGAAATTGGATATCGTATACCTATCGAAATCTTCGAAGATATTCAACGACGTACACGTTGTGAGCCTAGAAGCCTTGCTAATCCGAGAGAGACTTCGGACTCAAATTGCCTGCCTTGATCTGTGGATACCGTTTGAGGCATACCGAAACGTCACATCCAAGTCACACGAAAAGCATCTGCCACCGTGTCCGCTGTCATGTGTTGTGATGGAACCACCTCAAACCATCGAGTGTACCAATCATTGTCAGAAGGTACTGGTAACCATTTGATAGAGGTAATGGTCCGACCATATCCAGATGAATGTGACGAAATCTGCTTTCAGGTGTAACGAATTTTTCTAGGTATGTTGTGATAATTGTAAACAGTTTTGCACGAACGATTTAATATCTCGGTGCATGTTTTTCCATACAAAATAAGCGGGTATTAGATTACCCTCCAAAAATTTCCAAGTTTATATGGAAGTTTGTATGGAAAATCGGTTAACATTGAAAATAAATTCTTAAAAATCACCTCATCATTCAATTAATCAGAACACTATATATTTCTAAAGGTATTCTTCTTCTGAACACATTGGTAGAACAATTCGGGGAACATTACAAGTTTATGAAAATTCGTTGAGAAAAGTTATTAACAAAAGAAGCAGTATGACTTCAAAACCAGTGGATTTTATTAGTAACCATAGCAACCCTGTTTACTAAGGACCATGAAAGGAATCAGAAAAGCCTGGTGGAGCTAAAAGTCAAAAATTGAACCAGTCTAGTATATATGCCCTTAGAGGCTTTGCTGAAAATTAAGTTCGCGGCAATTGCAGTCTCAATGACGTCACCTTCTAAAGCGCTCGCCTCAGCTAAAGAGTCCGCTTCTTTATTACCTGGGATGGAGCAATACGAGGAAACTCAAACTAAGGTAATCTTGTACGATCTTACAGACGAATCACGCAAGAGCTCCTAGATTTTCCCCAGAAAATGTGGAATATGCTTTCTAGATTTCATTGAACGGAGAGCTTCTATTGAGCTGAGGCTATCCGAGAAAATAAAGTAATGATCGATGGGCAAAGTACCAATAATCCCAAGGGTATACTGAATAGCAGTAAGTTCTGTGGGCTAAACTGAAGCAGGATCATTGAGTTTGAATGAGGCGGTGAGGTTTTGATTGAATGTACCAAAACCAGTGGAGCCGTCGAGACTTGACCCGTCGATGTAAAACATACTGTTGCAGTCGACTTCTCGAAATTTACTATGAAAGATGCTTGGGGTGTGATCCGGGATTCCACGTATCTCGTCTTTCATGGATGTATCGAACAATACAGTTGAATCAGAAGCATGAAGGAGATTGACACGGTTGGGATAATATAAAGGATTGATATTTTGTACCGCATGTAGTCGAAGTACAAGGACATAAATCGGGTTTGAGAATTGAGCTCGACAAGCCTCTAAATTTGAAATTACAAACGGATTCAAGATATCGCATCGGATGAGCAATCGATATGAGAGGCCCTAAAATCGATTTTTCAGCGAAAGGACGCCTGCCAGCACTTCTAGACTCATCGCATGGGTCGTGTGCATGCAACCCAAAGCGATACGCAAACAGCAATACTGGATTCTCTCTAGTTTGATAGTATCGTTGTTTGGTACAGTCTGATCAGGTCTCTTGGGTGGACACCCCACCATGTTCCGGTTATTGTTCGGAGGAAGTTGATATATTGTTGGCACTTCTGATTCAGATACCTAATGTGACATCCCCAGGTACCTTTAGAGTTGAACCATACCCCGAGATATTTGAATGTTGAAGCTTGAGCAATAGTTTGATGTATTAATTGATGTTGTGGTTTCGCTAGTTCACTCATCCTAGAAAATACGACTAGCTCAGTTTTTTCCGTAGAGAACTAGATACCCAGCTGGAGAGCCCAAACAGACAAATTGTCCAAGATATCTTGTAAGTCGATGGCTTTAGGGCCTGTAATAGAGATTACACCAACATCTGAAAGCTTTAGCGTGCACGATTTGACCAGACATTCGTCAATGTTATTCACGTAAAATTTGTAGAGAAAAGGTCTTAGACATGAGCCCTGGGGAAGGTCCACATAGCTAAATCGTGACGTCCATTAATCACCAGGCGAGAAATTCATGTGTTTTTAGACAACAGGTTTAGCAAAAAGTTGCTAAAAATTGTTGAAAGACTATGCTGGTGCACAAATATTGTTGATAGAAACTGGATCAAAAGCCTTCTTAATATTCAAGAATACGCAAGCCATTCGTGCGTCCCTTTGTCTTTACGGAAGCCAAATTGTGTATCTGACAGTAAACTATTTACTTCGACCCAATTGTCGAGGCGAAATAGGATCATTTTCTCGAATAACTTCCGGCTACAGGGCACCATTGCATTCGGCCGGTACAAGTAGTGGTCGGAGGATGGTTTTCCTGGTTTTTGGATGCCACTCACTTGTCTTCAATCATGTGGAACAATGTTACCCTCAAGAAATCTATTAAATAAATTCAACAAGCGTCTTCAACAAGTTAAATTTGATTCTGTCTGACCCTGGGGCTTTATTGTTACATGATAAGAGCACAAGGCGAAATCGAATATCCAACGGTTTGAACATTCCACGCTCTCGTTAGTACTGTTTCGGTTTCGCATACGTCGGACTATGGCCCAAAGAGTGCTCATCGATGTTTCTCTTGTTAACCCGTCGACAAACCGTTGCCAATGAGTACTTTTCTTGGCTTTCATTAAATTTTTCATTCGCGTTTTTAATATCGTATACTGTCGATAGCTAGCGACTAACCCATCGTTCCGGAAGGCTTCATACGCGGCAGCCTTCTCCGTGTATACGACTGAGTACTCTTTGTCCGACCACGGGTTGGGAAAAGGCTGTTCTGATGTTCACGCCAGGTACTCGTTTCGTCTGAGCTTGAATCGCGGTATGGAGAATCGAGTTGGACAAGTACTTGTCGAGTCGATAGTTTTAGATATCGCAGCAGCGTAGCTCTTCCAATCAATGTTTCGTGTGAGGTCATAGGGAACATTGATTGGTTTCGATGGTCTTGAACCAGTCATTACAATTCAATTACAATCGGCAGGTGTTTACTACCGTGGGGATCGGATCAGACCTTCCACTTTCAATCTAACCGTAGTGATGTCGAACATAGAGATATGTCCCGTGCATTTGCTTGCACTGGTGGTCTAGGAATCCGTGTCACTTTCCCTGTGTTCGGAATTATCATGTTGAAGTTTTCACAAAGGTCTTAAATTGTCTAAGATCAATTATCATCGTACAGACAGGCCCACCCTGTACCGTAGGAGTTAACCCATTATAACCCAGGGGTTTGAAAAAGTGAGCCAAATGCAGTGATATCTTCAATTCCACCAAAAAATGTATCAAGGATTATGGGAAAAATAAAACCACCGCTTAAAATGGTTTTGAGAATGAAAATATCTCGTGCAAAAAAATTCGTGCGTTTAAATAAAAACAACAAATTTTAAGTTGTTTGACATATTTCTTCGGATTTTCTGATAGACAACACTTCTTTTACACCTGTAGGAACGTTTTGTCACATAATGGAATTATTAGCACGAATTCCAACAATAAAATTCAATTAAATGTATTGCTTACTTTTCAGCCGCCATTTTCCCCAACTATACATGGTTCAAAAATGTAAACAAAATTATAAAAAATGGCAGTTGTCTTGTTTCACAATGAAATATGAGGTGCAATGATCCCATTAGTGCAATAATAAAGCAGTTAGATGCCAAAATTCTGTAGTAAATACGCGTAAAACGATGGATAGTTCTGCGTATGAAATTTCATACGCTAGGATATAATGGGTTAAAGTCTCCAATAAGTCGGGGTCGGGGCGAGGAAAGGTGTTCAATCACGCTGGAGAATTTTCGGTATCCCATCATGACCCTAGGAGGAATGTAAATAGAAGCAATGCAAAGATCTCTGCCTTTGATTGTTGTTTGACATGCTACAATTTCAATGCCTGGTATAGAAGGAAGGTTTATTCGGTTGAAGGAGTAGCTCGATTGAGTCTTTTCGATTCAAGCGAATAATATTAAAATTGTGGAAGTTAAGGTTTATATTAGAAGTAAGCTATGTTTCGCATAGGAAAAATGCATGACTATTATTACAATCTACCAAGTGTTTTAATGAATCAATTTTGAGAGATAATACTTCTGCAATTCAACTGTAGAACAGTGATCAGATACGTGATTCCGTCTAATAAGCCATTGGAAAATACGATCGCTACAAGGAGGGGCCATTGTTCAATCAACTGTTTAAAATGTTATGCTATTGGTAGAATAACAACCAGTAAACTTTTCAAAGGATCGGTAATGTTGAAAGTTGTGAATATCCAGCACACTATGCCAGAAAATTTAAAGAGTACCGTCTTACCGTTGAGTTTCTGACTGTGAAATAAGAGCACTTGGGATTTTTGGTACCCAGGGAAGTGCTCGGAACTCCTGGTTGTATCACAATTTTCCTTCAAACAGGAGGTATTATCTTGGGATTTGCAGCACTTCTAATTGATGAATGATTTTTATTTTGTACCCCTGTTTGGGACAACCTAGAGTCTTTACGAGAAATTTGGAGTGAGTCTGGATTAGGTTTTTTTCTAAGAGTTTCCAAACGGAGCCAAAGAAGTAAGTTTTCGGAAATATTTCATTTCTGCGTAAGAGCGCCTGGAGCGACTATTGCCGGTACGCTTCAGTTTATCCGCGGAAAGTTTGAACATTGGGCACGTCAAAGGTGCATGCGGATTCTCCCCGCAGCAAACACACTTCTCAGCGGGCCTCCTGCAAGCATCATCCACATGGCATTCCCCACATTTGCCGTTCCGCTCCTTGTTGCTGCACTAGGTGGCCGAATGACCTAACTGCTTGCAATTGGTACAATTCATGACCCAAACAGGTACAAACAGGCGCACAGGTAGACGTGCTCCTCCCACTTCAACATAGCTCGGAAGTGCAGATCCGGCAAAAGTCACGCAATACGATCTTCGATGGACATTGAGTACAATTGCTTGCACTCCAAAATTTTAACTGATTGAATGTTAGGGTTCTTAAAGCGACCAACCCCATAATTCATCAGAATTTTGACAGTTAAACCCGCATAACTTACAACACCGTCAATCTCCACATTTCGAGATGGGATGTAGACGCGATACTCTATCGTGAAGAGACTGTTGCTAGCAATATCTTTGACCTGTTTCAAATCGTTCACGACTACGCGCAGTTTATCTGATTGGACTTTTTTAATCTCAGTCACGGCCGAGTAATGTTTTGTCAGCTCCCGCGCCACAGTTGTGCTGTTTCGCGGTTTATTTTTTGGCCGAAAGTATACCACCAAAAGACCAGTGAATCCGTTGACTCCGGGAAGCTGCGAGACATTGGATGGAGGTGGAGTATGTGGATCGGATATATCTTCTGCTCCACAAGATCAAAATGTTCCTCTTTCCCATTTCCCATCTTTGGGGGTGATCCGCCGTCTTGATTCATTTTGTTACGGAAACAACACGCTCAACCGCACTCACAACTTTGAAATATGACTAGTAAAAAAAGTAAAAAAAAAACCTATTTTAATCCACCTAGCGGTGCAATTGTGCCTTTCTCAATCATGAATCACGAGAATGTGTGCGTTGTTTAAATTCATTAAAAGCTTTTAAATTCATATATTACATTTTATTATTATACATCACATGACAACTCTATACAGGAAAATAAATCATTATTCGAGTTCTAAAATTTTTAAAAAGAAAAAAACAGCCACGGTAATATTGAACTGAAAAAAGCTGCGAAATCGGCAAAGTCCCAAAAAGTCGATTTTAATAAAAAAAAAATTTTTCGAGATAATATAAAATCTCGACGTTTCGTGCATTTTAAAGATGTTTGGCATCAAAAATACGAATTCGATTTCTGAAATTTCAAAAAAAAATTTGAGTTCCGGCTTATATGGGAATTTTATATGTGACCGGACGATTTAGTCTGTATTTCCGGACCCATATAAGCGATCCGTACGAAATTTTATAGACATCTATGGGGATATTATAGCTATTATTTCCGAGAAACTGATGTGAGTTCGTAAATTTTGAAAGATGGCCGCTTTTCCCGGGCACTTCCAGAACCGTCTATGGTGGTCAATGTAGTCAACGAATGTTTGGTTGACCGTCGGTGACCTAGAACAGCAAATTTAAGTTTTTTGAGAGACATTTTAGCGAAATTTTTACTTTTTTTGCTTTCATCGGAGTATCGGTTTGAATCACAATTTGCTATGTGATCGCATGCCACAACATGTAACTCCGAAACTGGAAGTCGGATCGGGATGAAATTTAATAGCCATTTACGGGGGCACAACATCTTTCATTTGAGACTAAGTTTAGTTGAATCGGTCTAGCCACCTCCGAGAAACCGATGTGACTGTTAGTCTGAATTTGGATACTTCCGCCGGGGCTTCCGGAACCGATGATGGTGGCCAATGTGACCAAAGAGACTTTGAATGGCTGTTAATGACCTAGTACTACAAATCGAAGCAGTTGTGGTCACATTTTGGAAAAATTTTCACCATTATACATTCATTGCAGAATTTCTTAAAAACGACATTTTCTGCGTGATCGTACTCATCACCCTGTAATTCCGGAACCGGAAGTCGGATCCATTAGAAATTCAATAGCAGCCTATGGGAACGTTGCACCTTTCATTTGGGACTAAGTTTGTAAAAATCGGTTCATCCATCTCTGAGAAAAGTGAGTGAGATTGTGTTCGCACACACACACAGACGCACATACACACACACACATACATACACACACATACATACACACACAGACATTTGCCGAACTCGACGAACTGAATCGAATGGTATATGTCACTCGGCCCTCCGGGCCTCCGTTAAAAAGTCGGTTTTCAGAGCAATTGCAATACCTTTCTATTGAGAAAGGCAAAAAGGTGCAAAATCGGCAAAGTCCCAAAAAGTCGATTTCTAAAAAAAAAAAAATTTCGTGATAACATAAAATCTCGACGTTTCATGCATTTTAAAGATGTTTGGCATCAAAAATACGAATTCGATTTCTGAAATTTCATGGGGTCCCCCCTTTGAAAAAATTTTGAGTTCCGGCTTATATGGGAATTTCATGTGTGACCGGACCGTTCAGTCTATATTTCCGGAACCATACAAGCGGTCCGTGCGAAATGTTACAGACATCTGTGGGGATAATATAGCTATCATTTGGGACTAAGTTTGTGAAAATCGGCCCAACCATTTCCGAGAAACTGATATGAGTTTGCTAGTTATGAAAGATGGCCGCTTTTCCCGGGCACTTCCGGAACCGTCTATGGTGGTCAATGTAGTCAACGAAAGTTTGTTTGGCCGTCGGTGACCTAGAACTGCAAAGTTAAGTTATTTGAGAGACATTTTAGCGAAATTTTTACCTTTTTTGCTTCCATCGGGGTATCGGTTTGAATCACAATTTGCTATGTGATCGCACGCCACAACCCGTAACTCCGGAACCGGAAGTCGGTTGGGGATAAAATTTAATAGCCATTTACGGGGACGCAATACCTTTCATTTAAGGTCAAGTTTAGTCGAATCGGTCTAGCCATCTCCGAGAAACCGATGTGACTGTTACTCTGAATTTGGATACTTCCGCCGGGGCTTCCGGAACCGATGATGGTGGCCAATGTGACCAAAGAGACTTTGAATGGCTGTTAATGACCTAGTACTACAAATCGAAGCAGTTGTGGTCACATTTTGGAAAAATTTTCACCATTATACATTCATTGCAGAATTTCTTAAAATCGACATTTTCTGCGTGATCGTACTCATCACCCTGTAATTCCGGAACCGGAAGCCGGATCCATTAGAAATTCAATAGCAGCCTATGGGAACGTTGCACCTTTCATTTGGGACTAAGTTTGTAAAAATCGGTTCATCCATCTCTGAGAAAAGTGAGTGAGATTGTGTTCGCGTACACACACACAGACGCACATACACACACACATACATACACACACACATACATACACACACACAGACATTTGCCGAACTCGACGAACTGAATCGAATGGTATATGTCACTCGGCCCTCCGGGCCTCCGTTAAAAAGTCGGTTTTCAGAGCAATTGCAATACCTTTCTATTGAGAAAGGCAATAAACGTCATAAAACAAAATAATAAAGTACTTACCTAGCAATGCTAAGCGAGCAAGTAGGTGAATTACTCCCCACAGAATTACAGACAAAACAGGGAGCTCGGAAAGTACAGCTATGTAACACAACGTATTTTGCTTGATATGCCAGAACATGTATAAAAATCGTAACATTATAAACGAGAATGAAATAGATGATATACAAACCCTTTCTCAGTGAAGGCTTTGTTTCTCGTAAGGGAGCCTGGGGCTAATTGGCGGATGGGTTAAACTGACAGTCCCTTTTGTTCCGTTGTTATTAGACCTATGGCGCTATATCTCGCTGTGTGCTATGTGCTTCAAGTGACGTCAAATACATTCGCCAATTTATTCATGTTGTATTACATTTTGTTTTTTAGAAGTTGTGGGCGATATTGTATTTTCAAGGATAAGGAAATTTTCGTAATTTTAAACATTTTGTGTTATTCATGAAGAGTTTTAATCTATTCCACGGATGATTATGTTTTTGATGGCGCGTGGAAAGTGCTCTCAGAATCCTTATAGATATTACACCTAACCACAAACAAAAGTTTTTTTTAATGTGTTTTTGTAAAATGTGCGGTTGGGGGAAGCTCGCAAGGCTAGTTGATAGTATTATTCACAGTGCAAAAATATCAACTATTTTTATTCCTGGAATTCACTCCAAAGCAAGATAATTCTTTTCTGGTACATATTGTCCATACAGGAGGCATTTACTTCGGACTACCGGTTTAAAAAATTAGAAAATTGGCTTTTGAATATGGAGTATGTGTCAAAGTTAAACCTGAAATATAATCACCGACAAACACCAATAAACTCGGAACAATAGCTCCATCTGTATAATGAGTTACACATCATTACTTAACGTATCTCTCGTTAAAGAACACTAATGTCCTCTAGTAAATGGCTGGACAAGACATATTCAAACGAGCAGAAGTTTTTCGAATTCAAATGAGCGGAGCATTGTATATTAACTTTTTAAGTAGAAAGTATTGTGGTATTGACTGACTTTGATCTCTGGTTGACTCCATGAAAAGTGAATCGAAAAAATTGAATCAACTTCAAGTCGGTTCCGACAGGATGAAGTACAAAGTTACTTTACGCTCGTCCGGACATGCCGCAGACTCATGTGATTTGCATTCTAATGCCAAAAGATCCTAACTCCTGCGGTAGCAGGCAAAAGGCTAAGTCGCCGGAAAGATTGCTCAAATGACCCTATTCCACGCTTTTCTAAACTTTCTTCCTCAACTTCTCGCTCTCCTATGAATACTATGGCTCTTGATAATGAAAAATATACTTCACCTTCCAGTCCCTTGCTAATTAAATTCCGTTACAACAACTTCGGGATTTATTATCACATTGATTAATAAACTATTCCATTTTTCGAAAATGAAACGATTTACGATCGGAACGTAGATCTTTCGTCGAAAATGCAGTGTATGCCATTTGCCCTGAATTATCGTATATTTTGTCAAATATCGGTAAATTTTTATAAAATTTAATCAGTTATTTGTCAAAATTTAATGTTCAACAAAACTAGAACATATTTTTAAGTATGGTTCAACTTCTTTAAGCCAAGTGTCTTGAAACTATGGTTGCCTATTTTCTCTTGTCCAAACTTCTACTGGAGGAACTCTAGATACATAGAGTAGCTTCGATGATTATTAGAGAGTTGACTAAAAATTTCGTAACTCGTACTGTCAAACGAACGTCCGTTTGACAGCACGAGTTACAAAATTTTGCGTCGACTCTCTAATATCTTTCCAAATTTGAAAATACAGTGTCATGTCAGTTTGTCGATAATATAATGACAAGTCGACATAGATTTTTCATTAGGGCTTAAATCGCAAATGTAAACAAACTGCGTTTTCGCTATTACGACATTATGCAACAAAAATACTACAAGATTTAGGTGAAAATTAGTTAAAATGGTTTTTAGTTCGATGTATAATTAAAGAAAACAAAACGGCGAAACATGCATTTTCTTCGAGATTTCGACTTAGGCCCTTCTTCTCATATGGAATATAAAGGCCAAACTTACATTTTTAGACAGAATCGGGCGTACGGTTATTATTCACAAATAAAAGAATAAACGGCGATTCTGTTATATAAATGAT
Organism: Topomyia yanbarensis; assembly: GCF_030247195.1. Taxonomy (NCBI): domain Eukaryota; kingdom Metazoa; phylum Arthropoda; class Insecta; order Diptera; family Culicidae; genus Topomyia; species Topomyia yanbarensis. Next base: position 311,885,855 of record NC_080672.1, on the reverse strand, counting down.
AAGCAATATCTACTATGATCATGTCTACTCGATAGTTGTTGCACATAAACATTCGAATATTTCGATATTTTCATGAAATTTGAAGAAAAGATTCACGCGCCCTTTCTTTTACATTGGGTTTCTATGCGCCCATTTGCTGAGCCCTATTAAAAAGTATACTGTCAAGCTCGCCCATTTACCCAGCAAGACAGAGTCAGTTTAGCCCATTTACCGCGCCCTTCTGAAAATTATGTACATGGTTTAGCCCTTCCGCAAATGGTGGTTACTGAAGGGCGAAATCACGACTGGGATGCAAATTGGGCGTAAGCATTTTTTTAGTTTCTACCCACTAAAAGCACATAGGAATTAAATTCTTTGTTATATTGTCATAAGGTTTAACGAAAAATGCTTCCGGAAAAACACGGTCATAAAGTAATTTATACCTACAATAAAAACTACATTTAGAAAACCTTCGCCGAATATTGAAACTGATTTTTCTCCATTTGAGTACATTGCGACTTAGGCCCTAATGAAAGATCTGTGTCGAAGTGACTGTTAGTATACAGTTTCATAGAAAAGACAATCAAAACGATCTAGACGAACTTCTGATGTAATTATATTTCCATCAGTTTGTTTATTTTCTGACGTTACTAAAAAGCATTTAAGGAGAATTCAAGAAGCTTGCCTTAAACCGGAGACTGCATATCCAGAAGACTGGCAACTCTGTCGAGAATCTGGAGACAGTAACAGTAATGCCACTTACGGGTAAACGTAGTACATCTCATAGTGATGCACACACACATATACACTTTTGCTTTAAGCTTCCTACCTTCCTCCAATAGAGGTGCTGTGGGCTTGGCTTAAACATATGCAGCTAGAGCTGCGTTTTCCAGGCCTTCTCATCAAGTCTGGCATTTCGTGCAGCGTTTGTCTTGCGACAGTATGGGTAGTTTGAATTTTGTTCAATTATGGATTTAAGTAAAGCCAAAGCTTAGACAATCGTTTCTAATGTTATATTTTGAAGGGATTCTTGGGCAGAACAACTAAAAGGAAAAGGACATCAACCATAGATCTGGTTAACGATTGCTATTGCCTCACACAATGAGTCCATAAACCAAAATACAGGCACAGTTTCACACTTTTTTCAATCATTTTTCGAGTAACATTTTCTGGTATCGCTCACTGGTACTGGCATTGCTTCACTACGAGTAGAAAGAAAATAAAAGCAAAGTTAACTCTACATATAGGGTTCGCAGTACCGACCCTTTTTGGCGAGAACCGGTACTACGGTACTGAAGCCCTCAGTACCGGTAAAGTACCGGTACTCGAATATTTTTTTAAAAAATTCGAAAAAAGCTTCAAACTGAAATTGAATGCTCAAACTGATGATCTTATTCTCAGATGATTGATTTGTGCTGTTTATTGTTTTTAATTGCTTCGGAATGGCAAGACTCATTTCACAGAGGATATTTTTCGTATAGGGCACCTTCTTTTATTTCGAAATCTAGGCCACTTTGAAATCAATTACTGCAAAGTGGTGCGACTTTCGTCGACTTGAACAGATGGTAAATGTATGAAACCCTATTAACAACAGTAAATCAAAGCGAGAATGGCAGTAAATCCGAGCAGGTCAATCGCATTTCCTTTCTTGCTTTTCTGAGAATTGGTTTCGACCTTTATGTCTTTGCCTACTATTCTCTAATGCATATCAAGGCTCCTTGCTTTCCTGTAAACTATTGAGTTTTGCTGAATTTTCCGATCACCAATAATTATAAATCGCCCCATTTGAAGAAGTTCACCAAGTCTAAAACTGTTAGCTACTAAATCGCTGTTCGTTCTTTTATAGATAAAGGTTTAGGAGCAAACCAAATACAGACATGACTGTATAAGACGTAATAAGACCATAGTCTTATTACGCGCCACCCAGTGAATAATGGAAACCAATCAGAATGTCGCTAATAAAACTTTAACTTCTAGAATTATTATGATGATGGCCCCACCTCATTCCCACACAAAGGTGTCATCTCAACGATTTATCTAGAAGGCAAATTAATATAATTAAACGTTATCTTGCAGACCGATATTTGTCATAAAAAAATTGTATAGTACCGAAAATACCGGTACTGGCTTTTGTTCAGTACCGGTCTTACGGTACCAAAAATGGGTCGTTATTCCCGGGATTTTCGGTACTGGTATTACCGGTACCACAACCCTATCTACATACCGTTCCTGCCCTACTACTGACCACCAAAGCGAGTTGGATTATTACACCAACGCCTTGCCCTTTGTACCGCCAGACCAAGAATGTAGCCATAACTCACAGAAAAGTGTGGATGGAGACCCGAACGGTTTGATCAATTTTAACAAAAAAAAAGTTCACTCAACCAACAGCAACCGCCGAACGTGATAGCTGCGGCCACGGAAAATGCCGATTTGAGCTAACAAAACAAAAATTTGACAACGGAAATCACATCCGATTAATGGTATCTTGTATTATCTCAAGAAAAAGAGCATATTTTTTAAACGACTCAAAGAACTTTTTACCGTTCGAATAACTGTTCAATATCCATAGAAAAGGAGACATTGAAAACTATGCCAACGATAAACAATTCCGTGAGCTGAAAATAACTCAATAACCAATAAAATTTAAAACAAGTACATAGACATTGTGAAAAGTTTACGGCAAACAAGAAGAAAATAATCTGTATTTGTACATATCTTGGGAAAAAACTACTACATCGCTAGATGCAAAAAAACATACAAAAATAACGGAACAGTATGCAAATTAAATTTGAAGAAAATAAGTTCATGGACTTTTTGGTAACAGAAGAGAAAAGAAAAAAACAAAACACTTATACTAAGCAACTAATAGTGGAAACACACACACACACACACACAATAACCACACTAAAGCGGACTGGCGGCAGATCAATCGCAACAGTGAGTAAAAACAACAGAACATAACATAAGACAAGCAATTGAACTGATCAAATTCTTTGGTAGACATTTGATCAACGAAACGAACAGAGGGACAAAAAACTGTGTATTTTTGTGTATATTTCAGTGAATCGAAGAAAAAAGAAAAGTATATCAACTTGTTCCCCAACGATGATAGTTTTTTGTTCAATGTAGGTATCTTTCGTTCGCTCTTCTAGGAAAGTAATCAAACAAAAAAAAGATGTAGAAATCCGTATACAGCAAACAATACAAATTACTTTTAATTTTGTTTTTCCGTTCATTTTCTTTGTAAGTTTTACGTTACTTTACCTGTAACTTTTAAGCTAGGTAACGAAGGAAAAACAATTTTCGGTTTCAGTTTTTCTGTAGTGCAAACGAAAATGCTAGTATACACACAATACAACCTGTAAGCTAGAATAGCAAAAAACGCAGTCGTTCTGTTTCAGAAGTAAAAATAAAAACAGTAAGCAGGTGAGCTTTCGCAATGTGAAGCGTTTCATTAGTCTCCTCAAAGTAACGGAAAAAGTCGCATAATGAAGAAATTCTAAATCGATGGCAATTTTCGTGAAGAGAAACAACAAAACATATAAGAAATCAGTAACTCGTAAGTAAGACTAGACTGTTTCGCTTATTCGTTGTGTTACCGTGCTATCAAAGTGAAGCATTAAAAAACAGTGCAGACGACAGCGAGATAGAGGAATAAAGAAGAAACTACAAATAAGCTGGAACTATTTTGTATAAAGTAACAGAAAAAAAACAATGTGAACATTCAATTAGTGACGTTTTCGAAATTCACGTGATCATCTTATCATATATAGGAAACATACAAGAATGAAAATGGGAATGCGAAATGATTAACTCAATAAATAGACGCAAGAAACACGCATAACGCAGTAACGAAGCATTAGGTCAAAAAAAACAAAAGAGAGCCGAAAGAAAAAAAAGTCTTTGATACGAAACAAACCAACTTGAAGAACAAAATACACTTTTCTCTCTATTTTGAAAACACCCAAACAATAGACAAAACTACTGTGGAATTTTTGGATAACTACTTTGAAAAGAAATAACCATACAATATGGAAAAATATAGAAGTTATAAAACAGAAGAAAAAATAGCGTTTAAGCGTCATGCATATATTATATTGATGAGAAAAAAAACAACAAAATCAATAATTTGAAGAAAAAAAATAAGAAAAAAAATATGACAAATAAAACAAATAATAAATTAACTGGTGGTTTTACTGCAATTTTCTGTCTATAATGGCCACTTTATATCACCCTCATGTTTGAATATAGTTGGGTCGGGAAAAAATTTGTAAAGTTTCTGGGGATAGCATTTTAAAACAATGTTCGTGAATAAAATACGAATCAACCTGATGTTCTATGGATGCGAAATGTTGAAATTATAAATTCACGTAGTAAATCTGATTCGTTGGCCTAGAAGCCTTCGATGGAATAATTTTAACATGTAATTTTAATAAATTTGAGAAGTCGTCAACCAATTAAGCTTCATCGTACCCAGCGTCCATTTAGCTCCCGACTTTTCTAATCCATCTTATCTGCGTTCATCAGGCCGTTAAGATCCTCTGCATACTTAAGCCATATAGCTTTTTATTCAGATAGAATAGGATCGCGAGTTCCACGACGACAGAATTTCGTCAGATGTCGATAACAGTTTCTGTTACACATTTAGTTCCCACTTTTTTCGCGATATATGCAGTTAGTCCCCCCGGTGGTGCATCTATCTTACTTCGACTGAGAGTTCCTTGGCGGTAGAAATTCTATTGATACCGATGCCCGTCTCTGTGAGCCATTTTGCTACCAGCTTTGTCGTAATCTGCTCGGATAGTCCCCGGCTGAGAAACTACCTTACCCGGACTGAGTGTTCTTCGGCGACGGAATTTCTCTCATTACCGATGTCCGTTTCTGTGAGCATTTGTGCTCCCAGTTTTGTCGCGTTCTACTAGGTAGATGCTGTGGTCGAGAAACTTACCTCTTACGGACTTCCCGGTATGGTGTCGAAGTCGACCCGGCGATGCCAGATGAAACGAAATATTCGGCACGCTGGCATGTCGTCCACCCACAACGGATGCATCGACATGATCTACTCGAGCTATTCCCATCAGCTCTGGCACAGACTAACAGACATAACACTTGAAAACAATACTTCGCCCGCTTTAACGATCATTTTAAATATATTTGTAGTTGGAACTGTGGCCACATTTGCATTTATGGCGCCACTGATATATGAGCAAGCATCTCTAGTGAAAAAATTGTTCCCAAACCTGAGGGGAAACCCATTAGCAAATGAGTGTTTGGGACTGTGAATAAAAGGTGGAGCTAGTGTTCTGCGAAAATTGCCGGATAGATGTTTTTGAGGGAGTTCCCTCATAGTGTTATGTCTGTTAGTCTGTGGCTCTGGGCACTAATTCTTTGATATCTTCCCAATTTGCTCTGCAGTTCTAATAATATCTGTGCAACTATTCTACTGACGGTATTCCATGTCGATTCGTGTTTACAAATCTCTACTACCACATTCTCGACGCTTAGAACCGGTACCTCGCTTCACACTTCCTCAAATCTAGGGTAGTCAAATACCACGTGCTACGGTGTTTCCTCCACACACTTAATCACCAAACCGATCCAGCTGTGTTAGGTAAAAATCTATCTCTCCGTATTTTATGTTCGTCCACAAATACATTCGGAATTAGGCGGGCACATGGCCATCGAACCAGCTAAAGCCATCTTACTCACATCTCATTTTTATTTCGGTTATAGTGGTTTTAACATCAAGGTAATTCGCCTTTTCGGGATAGGAAATGTCTAACTCTATGTACGGGGTTAGGAATTTAACCCACGTGAACTGGGTACAAGGTAATCGATTACCAATTACGCTATGCCCGCCCGCCCCCTCATATCTCTCGTTCGGCTTCGTTGATAACATTCGATAACCTCAGCTGAGGTAAGGCAGTAGATACAGAACACTAGATTAGGAATGTCGCTGGTGTTTTCGCTTCGAAGGATGTTTGTTTTGTTTTCGGTATATATCTGTCAAAGTATCGAACGTCTCTCTAGTAAAAGTCTTTGGTCCGCACTCTTGATACACGTAGAAAAATGAGGCCTGTTTGTAACAACAAACTGTTTAGTTCTCGACAAACATATGATTACGGTCTAAAAGCCAACTGTCAAAATTCTCTTTGCACGGAAATTCCGGACAATAATAATCTCTTTTTGTTGGACACAACTTGAGCTTGAGCTTGTGCAACAACCCCTGGCTGCTACTACTCCGTTATCGATCGGGACTAGCTGAAGTCGCACAGGGAATCAGTAAATAATTATGCTTGGGAGTAGCGAAACATCCTAAAGTGTTTTTTGATCAATACCGGCGCCGGCCAGGCCCGAACGTAGATCGCATAAGGAAAGGGAAGGAATGGTTAATCCTATACTTGCTTTTGCTAGAGGCCGTATATACTACTGCGCACTCCACAAGTATTACAGGAGGAGGATATTTTTTTGTTAGTAAGAGTATAGAAGTTGGATCTACTTCTTCTTTACCGACGTCAGAGAGGTGATTCCAACTACCTGGACTAGATATCAATCCACCAATTTCATGGACCGGGGACCAACGGTTTTACGGAATGAGTGGTGGTCACGCTTACCACTCAACCACCGGCGCCGTCAATCTCTTTTTATTGGACACAACTGAAACAAAACTAATATTTTGACAAAAATGGTCTGGAGTGGTGTCATTTTCGACAGGGATTAGCCAATTATAAGAAGAGGTGAAAAAACCAGCTGGCGCATCCTATCCTAGGATACAATATGCTAAAGCGAGACCCCATGACTCAGCCCGTGAAAACATGGAGACAGTAGTACTTTGCTCCCTCTAGTAGTTATAATCTCTATTGTCTCTAGCCTCGATTTGCGTGGCCGGAAACAGCAAGACGCGATTACGCTGTGCCGAATTTGTAAAGAAATCGTAATGTGCGACCTTCCCATCTAATTACAAATCTCCATCTAGTTCTTTGTACAAAAAGTTTCGCTTACATACGTTTGGGCTCTCTTTCGATAGCTGGTAGCCGAAAGTGATTCATAATATCTATTTTCGTTTTGTATAACTCCAGATCAATTGTAGCGCATTCCGGTTAATTACTCCTTCAAGAAGTACCGTTATGCCATGTGTTACGCTACCATGAACTCATGAATCACTCCGTTATGCGAATTGTAAAAATAACATTCATGCGTTTAGGTTTGAATACCACACAGCGAACTGATATCGGTGTTTACCAAATCAAACACACACACACATCTTGATGCGTGACGTGCATTGTTTCAGAACCAATGTGTCGATACGAAAATCAACATATTTATTTAAACAATGATTAACGCATGTGTTTACAGGAAGTTCGATTGATTTTAGATCTTCTGTTTCCAAATAACTGCACATTCGAATACGAAAATGTGCCTCCTGTAATCATGGCTAAATAAGGAAAACACGTTTTTTCTGTTGTGTGTGTGTTTTATGTTTTCTCACTCGCCGTTCATTTCAGGTAGAGAGAATTTCACGTGAGAGAATTGAATTCGCACGAGAGAGTCAGAGAACTATAATTATAGGTAGGTGGATTTTCGAATTTCGAACTGGTTGTTCGAATGCTCGGCAGGCACCCGTCATTTAAAGCGAGTGATTTCGTATCAGAGTTGCAATTGCAGTGCTTATTTAGGTGTAATATTTTGCTTAAAGTTTGTTAATTTGTTGAGAAACGTTTGGAAAGTGTATTTCGGAAAGCAATCGCGGAAGTAAGTACAATTTTGTATATGTAGTATGTATTATTTGGGCAATCAACTTTGGTCATCCAACCTTGCTTGCGGTGAGATGAGAACTGTCATTTCAGCTGATTCGCGGTATAAAACTTGGATTTATTAATTTATAAGAAATAAGAGATATTACATGTCACAATCAATATCTAGTTGTGAATGCCAACAACATTCATCAAAAACAATATTTGTGATTGTTGTTTGTATAATGTATTTAATAATTTAGGCACGTTTGTAGCTTACAATTGTACCTCAGATTCAATTTCAGTATATATCACTAAAAAATCAGTACGGTGTCGTTATGCTAATTGTAATAATATTATTGCCTAAAATCGCTGGTTGTGAATATTTACAAATAAAGGGAAAACAATGTATGCTTTAACGTTTGTAACGAGGTTTTGTTACGTGTCACATCATTTCAAGAAACCATTTTCAGTTTACCGAAAATGTTTTTTTTGTTTCCTTTTTAAATGTTAATTCAATATTTTATATACTGCATGTTTATTATTATGCTTGGAAGGCACACGTTTCTAGTGAGAAGCGTGAGTGAATACAACATCCTGAGTGAATTATGTTGATTAAATTTTATTCACCTGACAAAGTTTCTACCACAAATTTATTCTACATTCCATTTAACCCTTCCGGTACCACGAGGATTTTTGTGGAAAAAAAAATCTTGTTCCTTCTTCGGACAATAAATTTATCATTTGCTATTGTATCAGCTCATTATTGAATGAGATTATTGATAGTCTCTGGGATTGATACATCACTACTAATTCCGTTCAGCAATGTTATATTTTATATGATGTTTATGTAGTCAACTACAAAACATTTGAAAGCAACCTCACAGAAAATGATCCTCCTTTCTTTGTGTACTTTCTTTTTCGTTAATATCTAGGTCATCTTTGTTTTGTGTAGATCTACTGAATAAGCTCGAATGAAGTGTCTGTAGTCTTGCAAGAAATAAATTACTATATTCCGTAGTGGAACTTTAGCTTATTTCTGGATAAACTTCACTGGCGACTCTTAGTAATTTGATATTGTAATTTTATTAATTAAGCGCACGGTCACCTGTTGGTTTTACCATTACTCAGGTCAAGGATAGTGTACAGGACACTTTATGGGTAGCGTACGATCCTCGAGTAACATACTCTAAAATAACAGAACTCAAACGAATCGATTTAATGAGCTTTTAAAAGTGTATTGTTCTATATTTGTACTAGTTCCCTATTTTTTCCAAATAAAAAGCAAGCAAAGGTATCGCTGAGGACGTAAATATCAATAATACCTTAAATGGCCTATCCAACCATCATATTCTGAAGGAATATTGCTGATACCACTAAATTAGATCACCTCAAGAAATATTTTCTTTCGAATAATATGAGTTTGACAGCAATCCAACCGCATAATGTTACTGTGTATACATATTTGTTGATATAAGTTTTCCAAAACAGATTAGGCGGTTTTTGAGAAGCGCTTCCTACAAAAATTTCTAAATCCTGCTGTAATAATAATACCCATTTTTATTCCGTTGCCCGTCGCCACATACGATGCATTTTTTTCATTTTCTCCAACACATTGCTCTCACCGAAATGAACATCCACCGTTTATTTATGCGATCGTTGGATTTCTCTCACTTACTGATTGTCTCTTTCTCATTGCTTCTCACTGTTCAGCATCATCTCATAAACATATCGAATTCACTGTACACCTATGTTGATGCTATATCAGAGCGATAACGTAGAACCACTATTAATCTGAAGTACCGCGGACGTAGCATAAAATAATTCTCGAGTCGTTGTTGTTGAATTCCGAATATTACCATCTTCGCCTTTGAACATGCTGAAAACTTCGAGGAGTACGCCGAACCTGTATATGGTATTTATATAATTAAAACAACAGTTTTTCCTTTACTGTCGATACCTCTCCAACAGACGCAACATTGGAGCCATCGTGAGTGACTTCAGGAAGTGGACGTGTTCATAACTAGCAGACTGCTAACTCATAGAGACATCCCGGGTTTGACACTACTGAGCGATAAGTATTGTACCTATTACGTTGTCCTTGATTGAGACAAGTGAAAGTTATTGGTTTGCACCAAACACGATGGATTCGGACGAATGTGATTTGATTGACCAACTGATATCACCAACGGGGGCTTTTGGCTCCGGTAATCAGCAGAAGGTAATTGTCCAGCGAAATTCACCCATACTTTTCCCCGGAGGAACACCGCTGACGATAAACGCTACCAGTTCACTGCTGGTACCAAACTCGGTGCCCCTGTCTATAGCACCGCAGCAACTGCAATTCGCTGCCTCGTCGGGAGATGGCATACATCCTCTGGCATCCGGTTCCAGTGGTGTAGAATCTGCTTCTGTTATCGTAATTAACAAGGATACAGCTTTTCCACCGGGATCGATTCCAATTAATGTAGTGGCAACCGAACCACAACAGCATCAATTCATCCATCATGGGACTAACATGCAGAAGGTTGTCGTCGCTTCCAACCCCGGACCCGGTGCATTATCTCCGCACGCTGGAGTTCAAATCGTTGCAGCCGGTACTATGAAGAGTCTTCAGCAAAAGGTAAGTCGTAAAACCATTTTTTCTACTAGTAATATCTGAAAGCGCATTCAATCATTGAGCATTGCGAAGGTAGTTTATTTCAAGGAACTGAAGTTTAAACACAATTCTTTATAATTGTTATCCCAATATTTCGGAGCTGCAAATTTAAAATAATGTTTCCGTCTCGTCCTACTTGCAAAATGTTTTTGTTTATTATTTTCATAAGCTTGGGAGATAATGGTTGAAAGAGCTGCAATTTGATAATATGTATTATTTTTTACATCAAGCACGATAATCAACTACAATAGAGCTTATGTTGCCTATTTTACATATTGGTTTCTGATCTAAATAAAAATAATTTTTGTTAGGATAAATTAAAGGAAAAGATTTTCCGTAAGCGTATTGTATTGTACCCATTTGTATAGCGCAATTCCTATTTATTTAGTACTACGACATCAAAATGTTTCGGTTGAGGTTTGAAGGTTTATGCTTCATAAATTGGAAAATAAATGCTATAGGTATACAATTTATCAAGTTTCATTGCACTCTTTTATAATGGTGCATGGGTTAGGCGCTAGCACTCAACCAATTATCGTTCTGTGCACGTAGGACAGAATTAAACAGGTGATTTCTTATTTTTGTTGAATTATGTACCTAATATAAACAAACAAAAACCAATCTTTCCAATTGAATAGTTAAGCAATGCAAAGAGAAATTTTAATGTTTCCTCCTTAAAGGCAACCAATTATTATTTCAATAACATTTAGACTGCAACTTGAATATTCTAAAAGATCAAACCTAGATTACCGATAATGTACTAGTGGGTGAATGGAGAACAGTGAGTCTGGTTATAAAAGGTATGCAAACTAGGCTCTATGGAACTATCCAAGTCAGTATTGGATCACATACATTTGGAGCAACATCAGATGTTGCTTCAAGGTGTTCTCAATCCTTATTCGGCAGTTCTCACGCCTGAAATGAAATCTGTAAGTAGCACTAACACATTATAATTCCAGCTCAAACAGTTCTGTAACATCCAACTTACAAGTGGATATATCAATTTGCTTGGATGGGAGACCTCTGGATCCTGCTAGTTGCTGACTCTTTTAACTTTGGGTATAGGTTAGTTCGGTTGTACCAAAATGCTTATTCAGGACTAGTTCTTATAATTAAACGAGAAGCGACGCAGGTTACAGCGCCTCTATTGGAGGAAGGTGGGAGGCTTCTTATGAAAGTGTATATGCATTTGTGCATCACTATGAGAAGTACTACCTTTACCTGCGGGTAAAGTGGCGTTGTTGTTACTGATGTCTCCAGGTTCTGGACAGAGTTGCCAGTCTTCTTGATATGCAGTCTTCGATTAAAGGCTAATATATCTGTAGCAAAACAAACAAATAATCCCAGATTTCTCCCGTATATTCTTCATATTGTGTTACCAAACGCGCTGAACAAATATCAAAATTTTGAAAATATTCGGTGTTTGTAATAACCGACTGTGATTGGCTTCTGGGGCAATACGAGTAATCTTGAGAGGCAAAATGATCATGTCGCAGCAAAATCATATTTTATAACAAAACTAAAAATTAATTATCGTTGATTTAGAGACATATTCTTTTTGTGAAATTCATGGGATATGTTCTCAACAGCTTTAGCAGAACTATTGGATTCAAAAATCCATATTGTTTAAATCATATCTTTGTGAGTACTTTTCACGAGCAGACATTATTTTACATCGTTTGTAGTAGCTTCGAGTATAAAACGTTCACCTAAAATATCTTTTCAGAATATACATAAACTCGCAGATTTTTGCGTGGTGCTCCTTTTGCACCATACTGTACAGATATTTTTGCAGATTTTCTTTGTAGAAAGTGCGAAGTATTGGTAAATTCCCTACCCAAGGGTGAGGGGTTTGACGGTATTGCAAACGTCATCAGGCATATTGCGTGCATCATCGCTAAAGAACAACTGCTTTAAGATGGTTATTGCATTACGCCTCGATAGTGGCGCATCGTTTGTTGTTGTTTGTTCGGGTAGGACTGCTCGGGAAAACAGTCCCCACTCTGGTTTTCGAAACTGGCTTATAATTTTGCAGTTATTAGGGATTCTGCCAGTGATAACCAGTAGTTGGTGTTAAGGTTAGGAAGTTCAGTCGCGATCTTTGGTTATTGTTTGGTATCGTCCTGCGAGACGGAGTACCCTTCGGCTTTTGCGTCTGCCGTCTCGTTTCTCCCAAATTTTGGTAAACAAACTCGCCCTGGGGTTGGGTTTCTGGTCGGGCAACCTAGAACATGCCAAGTGGTCCTCGTAAGAGGTGGCGCTTAAATCACTTGTTCTGAGATCCGGGGTAAGCGCTATAGCAGACAGTTATGTAGGTACGTTCTGGCTTATGCGCCTTTTTTATGTTCTATGTTTCTTCATATTCTGCACCTGCGCATACAAACGCTCAACCACTGGTCTGTGCGCGGTGATGTGGCCGACTGGCGGGTCGTCGTGCATTGACTTTTGCTGTGTGCCGTGTTTGCAAATATTGTTCCACAATTTGATGGCGGTATTCGTGGACGCCCCGTGGGAGTCATTGTGTGTCCATTTATCGGTCGAATTCGTCATCGTGCATGTACTAATTAAATTAATCTAATAATTAAATTAATTTACTAAATAAATAAGTGGAAACCTATTACTTGTCACCTTGTAATAATCGTAGTTTTTCGTACTAGTGTACAATTGTTATGTGCTTGTCGTATGCCTATCTATGTATGTGCTCGTCTGAGTACTTGTGACAATTGGGACAGGGAATGGATGCAGAACTGGCGTATATGATAGAATAGTGACTAATACTTCTGATGATCAATTTGTGCATTTGGTTCTATTCATTCGGGAAAGTCGGATTAAACAAATTAGGGTACAATGAATTTACCGACGCACGTGGGTCATCCATTCCCGGCCAGCATAGCACGATGAAAGTCTAACAGCGATGTATACCAAAATAGTAGCGGTTAATTCATACACTTCTAATCAAGCTCTTTGCATCTTTTTTTCTTTATTCGGCATGTTATGATTCTTTTTATTGATATCTCTACTATACGCTATCTATACTGATATAGATACGAACGCTCGTGTCCTTCGCGATAACGCAAACCTTGCCACAAACCCGACCATGCAATTGCAAGAATCCACACATACTTACGCCCTGTAGTTTAGTAAACGTAGCATCTTTAAACTTCCAAACGCGGCCTTAAACATTAACCCACCAGTCGCGCGATCATGAAACGGTCACTCCGGTAGTGTTACCTCGGTCCTAGCAGTCTGAACTAATGTCTTCAGTTGAACCAATCAAAAAAGTGATGCTCATATTCACTAAACAACACGTTCCATGGTGACATGACCTGGAACTCTAGTGATATGGGAACTAGGGACAGATTACTTGTGATGCATTTTTAAAAATCAGTGAAATTAAATGCATTTATTTCCATCAAAATAGAAATTCATAATGTATTTTACGTTGCGTGCAATGTCTTTTGCGTTGCATGTAAGACGTCAAAACTCTACGAAAAAACTAACCCTACCCTAATAAAAAAAAATTATAAACAAACTTTAATCCATATAGTTCAACGATTCCACATGTTGTATGGATGATACCCTGAACAGGTCGTTAGGCTCTTGGATCGTAAGATGTTTATTAGGGTACATTCCACAAAACGTCGAACAAAGTGGATCAGCGTTTGTTGAACAAACTTTTCTGCGAGGGAGTGCAAAGCTGATGCAAAAATGGAAATTATATGCATTTTTTCTAATTTGATGCAAATTTTTTATACATTCTTAGAGTGATCTGCCCCTAGTATGGGAAACGGACTCTATTCTACCATCTGTACAATACACTAAAAATTAAGCATCAGATTCACGGTTCGCGCGCGATCAAATAAGAATACACGCTACATCATTATAAAATAGAAATTATACACCCGAAGTCACATACACGTGTCGAACACGTTAATATACAAATGCTTGAGCCCTTCGCGACCATCCACGGCACCTACACCCGCAATCTCTTAAACATGATAACATCCCGGTGATAAAGTGAATGTCTCTATCCTTGATATCAGCAGACTAGGTCCATGCCTTCAATTGGATCAATTAAAAAAAGAAAGCTCTCATATCCTTTGGACACCAGGTTACATGGCGACATGGCCGAGGACTCTAGTGATATGGGGTAACTTACTCCCTGTCAGAATGTGAATTATACACCGAAAACTATCAGAATGAAGGTCCGCGTGACCATTCAAGAACGCACGCCTATGTAGGAATGGCCACACGGTTACAAAATCCAGTTTTGTACACGTTAACATACGAATGCTTAAGCCCTTCGCGACATCACCGGGAACTCTAGTGATATAGAAGATCTCACTTTCTTTTAGCATCTGAGCCGTGCACCAAAAATAAAGCATTAGATTCACGGTCCGCGCACGATTATCCAAAGAACACACGCGAATATGCGAAAGGCACACTGTTATAAAATAGAATTTATACACGCGAAGTTACATACACGTTAGCACACGCGACATACAAACGCACATGCGATCGAACACGTTATCGTACAAATGCTCGAGCCCTACGCGATGATACACGCGATCGCGAGTCCCGACGCCCGCACATACCTGAACCGTACAATGAATATTACGCTCAGAATCACGGCCCGCTACAATGTGGGCGCCATTGCCTGTCTCGTCTGCAAATTGTAGTATGTGTGTTTCTGACGGGGAGCCCCTCCGAGAACCTAGCTCTGCAGCTCCAGTAGGACAACTCTCGAAAAAAAGAAAGTGCGAAGTATTGGTAAATTATTTCTATATTTGAAATTGCTAAAAAGTGTTAAAATGATCTAGGAATGCATGAATTTTGCAATTGCCGTAGGCATACCTAATACGAATGCTTATTTCATTAAGCTGGATTTTTATAACATATTCAGTTTTTCGACATCCTGTCAGATTTTTGTATTTTTTGTGCCTTATACACCGAAACGTTTAGGAAAATTTCGTTTAAATTCGCAAATTTCGCGAAAGTGTTTTTCCTGTTTCGCAAAAATTGCGAAACTTTTCGAAGTTTATCGAAATTTAACTAATTTTAGAGTTTCTTAGTTAAATCAATTTTACACAATACTGATAACGATTTATCTATTGGAAGTGAACCGATTCCTCCGGAGAAATTCTCAATACTTAAAGCCGACCAACGATTCCGATAACTGCTCGGAGCAACGATTTACCTGATTTGTCATCTGCATGGCGCACTAATTAAAAACTGAATCAAAATACAGCTTACTTATTTTATACATTAGTTGTATAAAAATTAACGGCCTATTCAAAGGTGGTTGAGATATCTGCACTAGTTTATAAATTTAATAACACCAGTTTACAAATGTTGGGATAATCGCTTTAAATTAAGAAAAAAGTTGTTTTCTAAATCAAGTTTACCCGCTTTACCTGTTTTCCTTTTTTAAAAAAAGTGTTTTTGAGATTTTTTTTGAAAGCATGTTTTGGGTACTCTTTGCATTTATTCGACGCTATTTCGTAAAAAAAACATCCGACGAAACAGACTTATAGTTCGAAAGGTTACCCTTTCTAAAAATGCGTAACATGGGTAGATATAAATTAATTTTAAGTTTTAAGCCTTTTTTTAAATTTATTTATAAGTTTCAAGCGACTAAAATGTAGATAGTATAATTTTGACCATATTTAAATATTTTTTTTAAATTTTGACTGTGATCGCTTGTAACGCGACATGTGATTAACACATATTTGATTTTTGGGAAGAACACAACAACATCCTTTGAACAGTGTATTGATTGTATTGATCGGGTAATTTTCACACGAGATAAGGAACAATAATCAAAGGAAGAAGGAAATGGGACATTACGAAATATTGCTGTTTTTGTGCACAGCGACTCAAAATGAGCCCAGAAAACGTATTTTCTAGCCACTTAATTTATTTTTAAACTGGTATAATTCGTGATACATATTTGCTGTCTTCTGAAAAGATATGAATAACACATTATGAATGGATTTCTGGGAATCTTCTATTTCTAGATCGGGGCGGATATAGCTTTGTTGGCAAATCGATTGTCTTGTACGTACCCGTAGTCCCAACCCCGCACATAGAGTTAGAGTTAACCCGAAAAAGAGGCGAATGACTAAGGTTAAAACCTCTATAATTGAAACAAAAAAGACTTAGATGTAAAAGTTCAGAATCCGGTAGGACGCAAGCTTGAGATTTTTTTGAGATGAAAAAAATCTGAGGTCACGTCTTCCTTCGGAAGCTAAGTAAAGCAGTTGATCCCTGGTCCATGAGTTAATGGGTCGATATCTAGTCCAGATAGTGTAGTCACCTCTCTGTTGAAGAATTGCACTCCTCTTTACTTACTAACAAATATCCTCCTCCCGTGATACTTGTGGAGTGCGCAGTTATATACGGCCTTTAGTAAAAGCAAGTATCGCACTAACATCCCTGCCCTTCCGCGATCTACGTTCGGGCCTGGCCGACGCCGGTATTGATCAATGAACACTTTAGGATTAACAGGAGTTGCACATTGAAAGATGTTTCGCTACTCCCAAGCATAACTATCTACTGATTCCCTATGCAACTTCAGCCAGAGCTTAAAAAAATTGACATCACTGCGAGAGCTTGAAAGGAAACGAAATTCAATTCATCCCCGTTGCGATGAATGAAATGCTTGGTTCGCTTCCCTCGTCATTCGTTTCAGAAGCAAACTGAATTTTGTTTCTATGCTAGCTTTGAGGGGGATTATTGAGCAAAAGTGCACCAGATATAGATTACACAGTTCACTTATGCTCGAAAATGTAGAAAATGCCAACTTCTGTCTTAAAACTGCTCATAAAATAACAAATGAATGCTTTGGTTGGTGAAGGAATCAATATTTCCTCTGCACTCAAGTATTCGATTCTGCATGAAATTACCGTCAGTTGTAAAGTTAATGAATGAGTGAGTGAATCTGAATGTTGGTTTCGGTAAATACAAGCAGAAATAGGTAACTAATTTTGATATTTCGTAGCACTGACTTCAGCTAGTTCAGATCGATATCGGAGTAGCAACCAGAGGTGGTCGCACAAGCTAAAGCTCCCGGGCAGTGGCAACTATATTGCCACCAACAACTTTTATTTGTGTGCCTCTAAGGCAGTGGCAACTATATTGCCACCAAGATTATTGAATATTATTCATCGAAAAAAATATGTGCGTGTAAAAACAATGTCAATTCTAATATTTATCATAGTGGGTATTAATTCTTTGCTTTCAAGGCCTTATAAAGGGTTAAGAAGAGCGTCGGGTGTAAAGAGCTCAAACCGAAAGTTATTTTGTTTTACAATTTGAAGGCAAGTCAACAATGGATCTTTTGTGTAATATCAAGATCTATTTATACATTCAATGTGCGCGAAAAAAAAATATTTTCATTCACGCAGAGCTACACACAGGAGCGTTCCAAGAGTAGACGTCCAACCATTTCCACGTCGAGGAGCGCCGCAGCGAACACGATAACTCTTGATAAAATTGTCAGACACATGAAATTCAATAAGATTTGTAAAGCTCAGACTTGTAGTTACTCGAACCAAAAATAATAATCGAGTTTCGGAAAATGGCTTCATGAAAACCAAAAAATCTCATATTTTACTGAAAAATTCGCTCTTTTTATACAATGTAATAGGGAAAAACAATTTTTTTTTATTCCGTTTTCTGTGGTTCACCGACAGGCTACACATATTTTGCATTCTCATAAAAAATTCAAGTCAATTCGTTGATTAATTTTTGAGTTATCGTGTTCGCCAATTTGAAAAAATGCATTTTCAAGAAAAAACACTTAAAGGGTGTCCCACATCAAATTGCATCACGGAAAAAACGCTATAGAAAAAAAATTTATTGGATATTTTCCCTTGAAAATTTGGGTAGAAGTAGTTTAGAGTGTATTGTTTATACTATCGCTGTCAATTTTTCGAAATCTGTAGCCGATAGATTGAAATCTGCGTGTGTTATAGTAAAAATGCGCGAGGAATGCATGGCTGTTTAAAACAAAAGAAGTTCTGCGTGCCAATCGAGATACTGTTTTAGAGGTTCAATACTAACAATTAAGCGGATAAAAAAGAAGCCGATTTTTTTTGCCCATTACACGGGGTTACCCCTAGAACGGTTTTGTGGGGTATATATGTACCCCAGAGCTATTTGCAGTCCCTGTAATTCCGATACGGTTTATTTTAACTGCAAGCATTCTTTATCATACATCAATTTGGTTATTAAACTTCCATTAAAGCAGGTGGAAACTATTTCTTTCACTTGACCAACTTAACAGTGTCAGCTTAAAGTTCGTCTGGGGTACAAATGTACCCCACAAAATCGTTTACGTTAGTGTTTTGTCATGTGTACATAATTTGGAAAATTTATTATACCTTTTTTTAAAAGCAAAATATCGATACATAGCAAGCGAGAAGCTTGTGTAAAATTGTATAAGCTTCAACATTGTTGAACAATAGTATCCGTTATTTGATCTAATAAAGCTACTACAGCGAAACTAAAAAAAGGGGTTGGAATCGTTATCGTATATTTTGCTTCTGCGGATGAATGAGACAATATGATTTGTATATAATATACAAGGTACACCACTCGATTCGCCATTTTCCGGAGCTCATGCTCTGGAACATACTTACTTCATAAACACGTACAATGCACCGGCTCTACCTGTCCCTTCGACGCCTTCCTGTTTTATCTCCGTTACTGCATATTGCTGTATTTTTACTGTTTGTATTGGCGTTAGGTGCTCAAAAAACATCGGAATAATTACACTTTTCGTCCGGTTTTTAAATAATTTACTACTTGTTCGAAAGGCAATTTACAATCTTCACAATGCCGTATAGATGGTCAAAATCGGTTCGAAACTACCGGAGTTATAGCAATATTAAGGAACAAAGGGAATTTTGACGTACTTAAAATACTTGTTCTATAAAAAATAAAATATTGCATAATAAAATAGACAATACACGAATATTTTTGAACAGACACTTTTACGAAGGGTTTTAGAATAAAACTATCCAATTTAATAACAAAATTCTATAAAAATTAGGCATATTAGAGCGATTTTAGTGCAGCGGTACGAATGTACCCCACAAAACCGTTTGCGTGTAGTCACGAAACCGTTGTAGGGTTTAGCTTGAAACTCTGAAAATGTTCATCTTACTCGAGGCGTCCGGCTTCGGCGCACTTCCTCTGCTGAAAGGTGTTGCTTCCAGCGAATATATTGTAATCTGAAATGGTCCTGGCGAATAACGGAATAGAAATCACTGGTGATCTTTCATGCTTAAATGGCGATTGACATAAGGCAGCAAGACAGGAACGATGTACCGCAGCGGAATGATTACCGAGGGGTTGTTTTTTACAGCACAGAGAGCTCAAACTAGTTGAAGTCAATGGGGGGAAACCAATAAGATGGGATGATTCCGAGGCAAAGTTTTTGATGGTTTTCTGGAAGAGTACGGCATTCTCATAGTGCTCATGAAATGACTGAATATGGGCAAGAAAAGTGGAACATGTTGACGTATGATCTAATGGTTATTGGTTACATGTCATATCGCTCCGTTGAAAAAATCAACTTCTGCGATCACTGGTTACTTCTTGATTGTTTATCTTGTTTCTCTTATTTGCAGTATCAGTCGGAACGGGACTGCAACTCTTTATTAAATTTAGTTCATTGAGTCGAGGCTTACTTATGGTTTATGTTGGTTCTCCACCAGACCAAGAACTTCTGAACGTATTACCGAAAAAATGAAATATTATAATTCAGCTATTTATGCGCAGCATTTAGACAGGGCGTGACATTTTTCATTCTATTTCTTTATGTTTCTACTCTCATATGATATGTAATAATATAGCTAAATGGTAGTTAGGTGAATACATAATAACTAATAACCCGTTCACTATAGAGTGCCAATGAACTTTACTGTGCCTTATTTCGTTGACCTTGGATCACCAATAAACACAAGAAGTCACGTAGTGTTTAGCAAAAAAAAAATCAACTAGCATGCTTACCTCCATTTAACCTTCGTTTGGTGTTTCAAAACGAAACTTGCTTTTTGAACGTTACCTAGTGTATATGGTGTTTCTTGTGCTCTAGTTTTATCTGTTTCATTCGCTATCCTATATCTGCATATGCCATACAGGACTCCGAATGAAGAATTGGGATATTTTGGTAAAACAAAAACATTCCTATAAACCTGTTCATCATATCACGCCAATCGTCGGAATTACACGGCAATCGCCACGTGTCCACGCACCGCATGCACACTCGCAGGTTACAGTTTTTTTCTGATATACTCAGCTAGAACACCCCAAATATCGATAGCAACGAACTGCAAAGTAACACACTGAAAAGGGTACCATCCAAGTAGCTCGATTAGCAGTCTAACTACTAGCAAACAAACTCTACTCCATTAGCAAACACAGGGCCAGTACCTAAAACAAGACAGCGAGCAGCGTGCGAGCTACTGGCTGATCACATGTATACGTCGTCGTCCTACATATCTATAGCTAAGCCCTGACTGGTATTAGAGTGAAACATGTATTTCAGCTGAATGTGAGAGACTCGGCAAACGCGAGAAGCGAGTCAAACGGCGAGCATTTGCTGCTTTGCTTACTATTCACTATCGAATCGAGCAACGGAGCAAAAGGCTGCTTACGCGAAACTCAGTCCACATAACAGAGTGCACATAAATCTGCTGCTGGGCTGCAAACGTGAGATCATGTGTTCGAGATTGTGCAGCGGCTTTTCTCGTCATCATCATCATATTGGTAGTGAAACATCCATAAAGGATCTAAAATCCTGAATGTAACATTCGTCGTCTGTGCCATTGTTGTGATAAGGCTACGGTCAAGGTGATTGTGAAATTGTGGACTATTGAACCAAAGCAGCAAGCAAGATATCGCCACACCACGCTAGGGAGAGTGAACAATGTGAAAATACGAGGTGGTTCTGTCACAGGTACGTGCGTCGACGGTGTGTCATCTTGGTCGTTCTCAGACAGGCCGTTTTCTTTGAAAGTTTTTGCAATATGTTTCATTGAATATATCTTATCCAGTCTGTTATCCTGATTGGTTACACGAATCGCTCCCAGTAGAACGAAGAATAAATTGGTGAACAACATGGCTGCTGCAGGCTCAAGAGTTTCATTGCCTCCTTCCACATGGAAATATTGTTTTAATCCAATTGAAAAGACCGGTGTGTGTTCCCAGTCTGGCGAGTGAGAAGGTCTTCATTCATCGCAAATGGCTACACGCTTGTGGCGTTCTTTTGCAATTTCGGCAAAGGTCGATCATAATAAACTGTGAAACGTGATAATTCTTGTCTTTAGTGAGGAAGAGTAGGTTTTTCGCCTAACTGATCTTCGAGGAACAAAGCATTCACAGACGATATTGTCTCAAATAGGTTCGCTGTGCGTGTTGATTTGATTGATCAAAATTGCTGGCGCAGTAACTAATTCATCTGTGGGGGAGAACTTCCTGCAGAGCATTGCTGAACGAGCGTATGTAGTTGCATTCAAAATACATACTGATATGTTTACCGTAACCGTACTCTACCGATACGCAGTGACTGTTCGATTCCAAATTATTAACTATCGGTATCATTCATAGGAGATTACGCAATAATGGCTGGTTACAATTGTTGTTTAGAGCAACTTTAAATGGTTCCAATTTTAAAGTACCATTTGCATATTAAGAATGGTTGTCTTCTACCTTTTGCGATACTTTTCATTCCTTGATATAATTTGACCTTCAACTCGGCACATCTCCAGTCTACGTTATTCTCATAATTAGCAACTGAAGCGTTATATGTTGACGCATGATTCTCGAACTAAACTCTAAATAAGTGAAACGAACCGTGATTCGACGTTAACGAGGCCAACGTCTCATTGATTCTTTTTAACATCGTTTTAGTAGCAAATGAAAATTTATATAGATATGTTCAATGACAATATAAAAAAGCTGTGCAGTAAGTCGTATACTTTGTTTTGCAGCTATTTTTAACCACAACTTACAGTCATCGCAGTAAGATGAGTTATTTTTTATTAACTTAGCTCATAAATTGGCCTGCACATTATTGATAAACAGTGTGTATATTACCTATAGGAAAAATGGACATTATTTTTAAAAACTTCAATTCACCTAACAGTGTGACGAGAGCATTCTCAACACTATATAGGCACATTAATTAAGTAATTTTTTATATTGTATTTGTATACACAAATTCGTTTGATATAAGTTTGAGGTAGACTTAAGACATTGCTAGTCTATACGAGAATATTGCATGAGTATGAAGAAGAACTCGTAGTTGCTGCTATGTGGTTGACCAGAACAGGATAAATTGCACAAAGAATCAACGAATGGAGCCTGAAAGTAGCTATCCATCCTCATGTGCACGTTACGAGAGTTCTATAGTTTGAAATACCAAACACGGGGCCGGCCCCGTTCTTATATTCATCGGGGAAGAAAACCCGTTGTTATGGAGACCAGGGATGTAATGTACCTCAGAGCAAATAAAGAGAAGAATAAAAACGCTCTTTGCACTTTTCATGCGAACCATCGCGCTTCTCTTTCACAATAAACCACTTCACTCCGATATGTATTGCTTCCATACGTGCATTCTACTCCATGGCTGCACACCTCAAAGAGTAGAAAAGAGCTCTTTAGTGTGAATTTTGGTCCCACGCACACTGAAGCAGAGAAGGCAATCAAAAAACATTTTAAAAACGTTCTTCCGAATAATCTTTTTCTGAATTATAGTTTGATTCGCCTTCCGACCTGGTTGCGAAAGGAGGGGAGGCACAAAAAAGTGGCTCTTCAAGGCGACTCTTCGCGCAAATTTGTGCAGCTCTTGGTGCACATTGGATGTTTATTTGTGAGAATATCTGGAGCATCTATTTGGCCAGTTAATATCTTCAAATTGCCTGTTCTACAACTTAATTAATTACTGCAAATTGCCTGTGCTACAACTTTGTATAAGGCACCTAATTTCCATCTCTCTTCGTTAAAAAATTAGTGCTGGCGCCCTCTATGCGGTAACATATGGAACTAACATGTTCAAACCATAACATGACCCGTTTTATTTGCTATAATTCTTCCGAACATGCTATTGCACTAAACCTAACCATTATTTCACAAAAAATTAATAATTCGTGGGTACTGGTACACAAGCATGCACTGCTAGGCCCCATGCAAAACTGACTCAGACATCATTTCGTTAAAAGTTCAATAACTTCTTTCGACGAAACCGGTTTGACTAGCAATCAACAACACAGTTGTAGACAATTAAACCATCTGTATTATTTTCACTTACAGTGATAAGACGATGCATACAGTGTCACCTAGCGGTGAAAATGCGAGCTAGTGGGGTTTGTCCATGTAAATTGTCGAAAAATCCCATACAAACTTGAGGCACGTCGGTAGCTAGACTTGTACGATTTGCTTCAAATTTGGTACAAATACTCCTGGTGGTACTAAAAATCGACTCGATACTAGTACTGAATCGATACTTCTGTTTCCGATACTCGATTTTTTGGTATTGATACTTCAAGCGCGATACTTTACTGATATCGATACAATATTCACGACATCGAAAAGAGTGGAAGCAACCAGTAGGTGGAAGAGTTTGATTCGGAATTCTGAATGATTTTGGAATGATTTCCGAGTCAAATGCAATTACCGATCGCATTTGATGAAAAAATTTAATAACCAAAAATGAGAATAATTTAAATACCTTTCTGTAATTAAAGTAAAAAGTGTAAATTTGTTTTCTCTCCTAGGGAATTTCTCTCTATTTTTTCGATTATACAGGGATTAGAGAATTCTCTAAATCTCTTTTGGAAAAATCTCTAACCCTATGTGCGTAGTTGGGAATCGAACCGAGCTTCGTACAAGTCAATTAATTTACCTACGCTATGCCCGTCCCCCTGGTGGCATGTTTCTTTTAGCTCGAATGCTGTCAGTTCAATCGAAGATGGCGTTGAAACAGCAACCACTCCGCGAGCGTGTTGTACGGTTTTACGAAACGTATGCTCATCGTGGAACAAAGTTTACGGTAGACCACTTTCGAGACGAAAACGCGCCCGTGAGTACAGTTTACCGGATCCTGGCATGCTGGAGTACCTTGAGTAGAAAAAGATACCGTACGTGCTGAAAGAAAGGAAGCCGACCAACTTGCCCCAGTGCCGTCCCATTGAGGATTTTTCTTGGCTCCCTCAGTGCCCTAGTGTAGAAAAATAATTGGCGGGCCGAGGATATGAAGCAGTTCCGGAATTGTATCCGTAAGATGGACGTCAGTGCCGTCCAGCGCTCTTGTGAGAGCATCGCGTCGTACGGCTGACCAGGCACCTTCTCCAATATTCATTGACGTCTTTTTGAAGAATAAGCATTATGTTTTTAATAAAAAAATACTGAATTCGTTTAATTTTTTTTTGTTTTTCAACTACATGACTGAAAAAATTCATTTTTATTGCACATCTGTTAGATGATTGATAATCAATCGATTGCAAACGTTGCACATTATTTAGCTTGTTTGTCTAATGGGTTTTTCTGCTCGCAGGAGCAGAGCAAAACATTGACTGAAAAAACGTACTGCTGAATTGTGAAACAAATGGTTTGTAAATTGCCTAATTTAGGGAATTATGCTATTGTAAAAGTGTGGAATCGAATAGCGATACTTTCAAGTATCGATGCTACGACTACGATTATATGGAAAGTATCAGTACTTGCATTCAATACCAGTATCTAAGTGTCGATGTATTTTAATATCGCAAAGTCCCTCGTGAGCCGATTGAATTTTCAAAAATTCATTATTTTTCTGGGCAGTCTAATGTACAGTGGTAGCTTTCCGGGTTACGTCACGGCAGAGTTCTAAGAACAAAACGGAGGAATCTTGTTTGCACTACTTCTATTCGGTTGATCCAAATGCTCGTATAAGGACACCAAATAGGCGTTGAAGCTTCCAGGACAGATCGATACCTTACCTTGATACCTTGTTGGCTACACCGTCATCTCGCCAATGCCGGGTGTATCGTAGAACTCCATCTTTATCGGTCTTGGTCCACTGCGTATAGCCAGCGTGTTCCTAGCCTCCCACTAAGTCGGCATGCTCTTCCTGGCTCCCTGCTGAATATTGTTTTTGTAATTCTTGGCAGTTTGGCGTAGTTTATCTGTTTAACAATATCCGCAGTTTTGTATACTTGGTGCAACTCATGATTCATGCGTCTGCCCCACAGTCCATTTTCGCATATCCCGCCGAGTATTGTCCGCAGCACTTTATGCTCGAAGACTCCGAATGCTCTCCTATCTGCCTCCCTCAATGTCCATGCTTCGTGACCATGAAGAGCGACAGGGATGACCAGTGTCTTGTAAACGGCGAATTTTGTTGACGTTTGCAGGTTGCAGGACCTAAGCTAGTTTCGTAAGCCGTAAAAGGCCCTGTTGGCAGCTGCATTACGCCTTTTAGCATTAGCTTTACTCCACTATATGGAGCTGGAACTAGGTGTAAAACTAAAATCTAAAACACAATCCGCGTCACGAAAATGTGGCATAATTTTAAACGACTGTAGCGCTGTTAATTGTTGATAGATTTGCGTCATTCATATACCAATCGGTTCAGAGAAGTCCAACTTAAAAATTGATTGCCACTTGATATTGGTATTTCGACTGTACATTATTGAAAAATCCGTATTATTGTAAATCCGTGAGAAAATGTAAGAAAACAAAGTTTTCATTTACGTTTTGTTAATTGTTGATGGATTTTCATGATTCGAACACCGATCGATTCAGAAAATTGCCAGTAAAAAATTGTTATCAAATGTGTATTTTATTAGCACACTATTGAAAAATCTGTAAATCCGCAAAAAATAGGGAAAACATACAATTTTTACAAACTTGCGCAACACTTTCCCTAACACAGACCTCATCTCGACACTCATGAACTGCCCATGATCGCATATCAGTCCCATAAAGATAGGAAATCCTATAGAAAACGGGCAGTGGCGTAGCCAGAAATTTGGTTTGGAGGGGGTTTTGATGAAAATCGCAAATTTTTTGAAAAAATCTTAAAATTTAATGAGTTTGATAAATTATTGAAAACTCAAAAACATAAGTAGTCTAACAGACGTCATTCCAGTCTACAAACAAGAAGGATCAACATGGAACAGTTTTCAAACCTCTATAGATTATTTTCTTGTATAATATGTCAATGAAGTCAAAATTTGCGATCTTTTAAAGTGGGATAAATGATCTAAAAAAAATTCAACGTTCAAGATCACCTAATATAATAATCCTTGACTTTGAAGGTTTGACAACTTCAGGAAGTTATCAACATAAAACAGCGCCTGCTTTGATATAGAAATTTTAGTGATTAATTCTCATAGAGGTAATTATGGTGAATTAATTTTTCAAAAATATTAAGAGACATGGTGCCTTCAGCAAAGTTTTTGATAATGTCATTTCAAACAATTTTGTTGAAAATATGAAGGCTACATGAATTCAACATATAGGGATTTAAATGGACTGGGCATGCTATATTTCTCCTTAGTGAAGAAAAATTTAGGTGAAAACTATTTTTTTCTGCGCTACGGATAAAATTGTTTGAAATAATCATTGCGAGTTGAGAACACAAAACCTATAACTAAATTATGGATGGATGGAACTGAAACTTGCGTTTCGACTTCATCTCATCAGAATCCGACACTAACTTGGTGGGCAGACTAAGCTAGCGTCGAATTGATGCTAGCTCTTGAAAATGGAATCACTCTTTGTGTTTTTGAGTCCTTTTAATATCTGGGAATTATTTGTTTTAAATCCAGTTCCCTTATTTTTTGTAAGCTTCAAAGGCACCTTGAACGCAATGTGGATTTATTATTTAATTACCGCAGAAGAGATTTATCAAATACAGTAATTTGAGAATAGCTTGTTGTAAAGGTTTTCTACTACTATATTTCGATACTCTGAATATGTGGGATATTTATGTCTTTGACAAAGTTGTTTGAAATAGCACTTTCGAAAACTTTGCTGGAGACATTAAGTGTCGACCCAAATTTGGTTGAAGAGTAATTCTTGTCTATAATTACTTCTAGGAGGATTAACCGTCAAAATTATTCTATCAGCAGATGAACAGTTTTACGTTTTGAAATTCTTCAATGTTACTTAACATCGAAATTTGGCAGTTTCGAATTAATGTGATCGTGACCGTTAAAAATTTATCGAGCATTAATTTTACTTTTCTTCATTAGTCAACCTCACAACTTGCAGTACGTAGCACACAAAATTTTAGTACGCCATTCATTGCATCCTGCTAAGAGGCTATTCATATAGTTGATAATACAACAAAAATCCAATGCTCATGAAAACGATCCTGACCTGCTAGAGACAAAATTACATCAGCTTTCAACTAGTTTCTGAAATGTTATTCTTGTTGTTAACCATATTGAATTGTTGTCTAAACTCTACACAATCTAAAAAAATACATTTTCAGCAAATGTTGAAATGTATGCAAGTTTTCGGTAAATAAGCTTATGTTTTATATGCAATCAACCTATTCAAATTTAGATTCCCATTCGAAAAATTGTCTCTAATCTATATTTTGAAGCATCTTTCCAAAAATGAGCTCATAATAATTCAGACAGTTATTTTATTTTACATTGAAGTAAATTGACAACTATGGGATTTTGGCTAAGAAATAAGTTACAAGATCCCCTTCCCACAATTTTCCAAAAGTTTAAAAGTGACGCTTTAAACACAGTTCTCAATGTAGTGATCAGAGAATATTTTTCCAAAAATATTTTGTGGAATATTAAATTAAATTCGTCAGTATCAATTTTTTTTCTTCAATCCAATTAATTTTGGTTTGGGGGGGTTTTAACCCCCAAACCCCTCCCCCCCCCCCTGGCTACGCCACTGGA
Source organism: Topomyia yanbarensis (assembly GCF_030247195.1). NCBI lineage: Eukaryota > Metazoa > Arthropoda > Insecta > Diptera > Culicidae > Topomyia > Topomyia yanbarensis. The sequence continues at coordinate 311,857,566 of NC_080672.1, read as the reverse complement.
AACGGGACAAATATGCGATCATGGGTAGTGAACGTCTTACACATTTCATCGCTTGATATAAAAGGAATGTTTCTGATTACTGATAAAACGAGGTAGCCTATCCCTACTGCTGCTGGTAGGATATCTGTTATATCTTGCATCTGATACGAGCCACGGTAGGGGAGCGTTTGCGTGCACTGGAAGGATTTTGCTCGCAGTTTCAAGCGACGATGGCGGAACAAAGGCGAGATGGCGAATTGCTAGTTTATGCAGTGCGTTCAGTCGTGCAAGCAAGGCTCAAATCGTTCCATAGGATTCTCGATCCTGTATTACAAGACCGTAATTCGCAAGCCGTCCTTATTAGGACGAATACATCATGGAAAAAGAATTGATGAAGGAAATTGTTTTTATTAACTTGTATTAAGTCTGTGCTTGTTAATTCTGTACCTTTCCCAGTAAACCATAATATATTCTTCAAATTAATAATGTACAAACTAGAAGGCTTTTAGACTTTTGCAAAATAAATGAATGTGGCAACGCTGCCACTAAGCGAAAGCCTCACCCAAAAGAATGATGAAAATATTTTTATTTATCGTACAAAAGGATGGTCTTCCATCTCCACCAAAAAGTTGATAAACGAGAACACCTTGTTTCACAAAGTGCTTATTTGACATGAGCTGCGAAAGGGGAATGTTCGTGTGTGTGTGTGTGTGTAGCAGAAGCGAATCGCCGGCAAGGTTCGAATCGTTTCAAATGATTCTCGTCCCGTATCACAAAACATTATTAGCAAACCGTCCTTATTAAATGAAAAAAAAAATTCAATTAGAAAATTCCTTTTATTAATTTGTATTAAGTTTGCGCTTGTCAATTCTGTACCTTTACCAGTGAATCAGATTATAAACAAATATTCTCACATGATACAAAAATCCCTTTTATTAGCTTGTCTTAAATTTGGGCTTGTTAATAATCAATTCTCTATCTGCTTGAATAGCTTGTATAAACTCTCAGTTTGTAATGGGGTCTCGTCGGCTGGTGTAACGCCGAAGCGCAGCTGCTCGCAATCTTTTCAGTTTACGTAGTTGACGATTGGACCATGCTGGTTTTGGTCGGAAACGAGGTGCGGGAACAGTAAAAGTTTTTCTTCGGCAACATCGATCGTGGAATTCAACAGTCTCCTAATCGATTACCTGCAATGAGTTCTGAGGCCTAGATAAATCAGTCTTCGAAAAATTTAACTCCCTGACATCCAGTATTCCGTCATAAACAACCATCTGGGGACAAATATGTGTCACTAGAAGAATAGGATGGTGTGCGTCATAAGCAACTAACGGATCAGAGGCTTCTGAAACGCTGCAGTTTATAGAAGCTTCTTCATTTACGAACAGGAGGTTCTCGTCTGGTATTAACTGTACACTTTTGCAGCATGTTTAATGTGCAAGAGTCGTCACGTTTTGGAGTCACCCCCTTTTTATAACTCGACAGTCCGGCTCATTTTCTTAGTTCGATATGCTCTTGTAGACGATACTCCCTGCTTGTTTGCGACATCTCGGACGGAGAGGTTGAGGTTCCGCTTGAAACAGCTGGCCACACTTTTTGCTTTTTTGTGGCGTCCGGTTTTCGATTTCCTCCGATCCGGTCCTCCTGACTGTCGACAAACGTTTTCCGAAAACTTTTATTATGTTAGTGACACATTAATTTGGCCACATTAAACAATTTCGCTAGCGTCGTGTGAGAAAAGTGCGGATTTTCGCGAAGCGCCAGCAAAATTTTGCTCCGTAGCTCCTGTTGCTTCAATGCCATTTTGTGGAATATAAAAGTCAAACTCGGATGATACTCTGTTGAAAGTCCGCTGGAAAGCAATGCCAGCATCGTTAGCTTCATAATTAGGAGAAAAGGTATTCAGAGGAATACATTATTGTGGCCAACGTTCACATTTATCCCACTGAGAAGCTCTGGGTAGTCAATTCGTACTGACTCAATTTGACGGCCTGGAGAATAAACTTTTTGTTAGGAACCCCAGGAAAATCCTCTTGCCCATTGGACACCAGGAGGTTGCCCTACAATCAGCCAAAATGTATCTAAAGCGAAGGATATACTTGCTCTCAGACGTCAAAAAGCAAAAAATGAATTATTTGTCTACTCCATCCGCCGCCTATAGTTACCGATATCAATAAGGACTCGATAAGGTTTCGCAATGATTGCCACGGCGTATATAGTTTCTGTTGTCTACTCGGCTGTCTCGGCGAGAGAGTAGTAGGTATACGGCCAAGCTCCCCCCGGGTAGTACTAAACTGATAAGCCACTGCGCAAAGTATATTTTTACTTTGTTCAGTTTGATTAGCTATGAAATGGGGAGTTTAATATACAGGGGAAATACGTATTGTTTGGACTGAGTAGGATGATGGCTGATTTTTTTTGTATCATTTTTATTATTGGTTCTGGGTCTGTGTCCTCTATCTGGCATGGCATTCTCGTTGGTACGGATGTCTTCATCATGGGTTGGTGGACGTGTGTTCCTACTTGAAAGTGAATTGATCACTTTACTAAAGTGGGGGTGGAACCTGTTAGTTGTCGATTCTGTTGACTATGGGTACGTTGGTTCAGGGAAGGAGTGCAGGACTGGCACCTGGAATATTGTAGATTGTTTCACTCGACCAGTCACTTTGATTCTTGGAAATGACGAGTCACTCCCTCGGTTCGATGTGGTTCATTCGAGTGGATGCTCAGTGATGGAAGCGGGCACTCGGTTCGAGAAGATTGGATTGTTCGGAAGATTGATTCGTCTCCAAGAGTAGATCTAATGAAGGGAGATTTTTTTAGGGACTTATAAATGTTGTCACTACTCTAACATATTTTCCAAGTCCACATCATAACTGCTTCCAATATCGACTAAAACAAGGATTATCAAATTCTGTTATAGGATCAATAAGAAATATAGGACAGTTGCAGGGACCGGGATCCACTAAGCCATAGGTTGCAGTCTTATCAGTCCTCAAAAAAAAACTCCTCTGTGTATCTCCTGCTGGTTCTGTAAATCCTACCGTAATGTAACAGTTCTTGCCCTCATTTGTGCAGAGCATGCACTTCGGTTACTTTGTGCAGTCTCCTGCAATGTTACCGTTCTCCCCGTATTTTTTTTGTACAGATCAGATCCATCCGGGCCTTTGTTTTTCGCCTGGAGACCAAATCCCAAGCATTTGAACCATTTCTCCATTTGTGTGTTAACTTTAGGAACCGCATGCAATGAACACACCAAACCTTGACTCTAGCAGATTCCTAGCTATGCTCGTCGAAAGCTGTATCGATTCTGTATGCGTTTCCCTGTATGTCTTCCTCGTCTGGATTACCATTCGTTCATCTGCCAGATCATACTGTTCCTTCAGCGCACTTATCTGCACGTCTTCGGTTAGTTCCATTATTTAACCACTGTCTCATATGAAATAGACCTTACACTTGCTCGCACAACTTCTCTTCGATGGACGTCCTAAAGGCTATGCCTTTGACAGGGAATCTTTCCTTTGTTCGAAGAGCATCTCGTCTTTCTCAGTGCGGCAAATTTTCGTGCTCATCCCTAGCATGTATGCAGAATTGTTTTGGTTGATATGAAATTCTGTTCTTGACATTGGTACTTTCTGGAGAATGCGCTTCTGGAAATAATATAATCGCTGATATCTGCTTCAATTGTCCAAGTTTAATCAAACGTAACGTCAACTTTTTCTTTTTTTTCTAGATGCAAACACCTGGCTTCAAGATTCAGATTGGCAGCACAAATATTATGTCCTTGCAGCAAAAGATAATTGCCCCGATCGGCCAACAGCAGCAAGTGATACCCCCCGCCATTACCATGATCCAGCCGAATTCGATTGCAATTCCTGGCACAGCAGAGCTAAAACGATTACCTTCCTCGATAAAAATCTTAAAACCAATCGCACCTAAACCCGTTATCACGAACTACACCAGCACCGTCATAAAACCAGCCGCGGAAAACAACAGCCAACCACCGGCACCGGGATTGTCCAACGTTAGCCATCACGTACTCCCGTTCGGAACAACTATTAAAGTAACTGCCGGGAATGACCCACTCCCGATTCCAATCTCAAAGCATCAACATATCATGCAGCAGACTCAGCTAATTCAGTCTCAACAACAACAACAACAACAGCAACAACAGTTGCCCCCAGCTCCAATCGTACCTCAGCAGCCCTTGTCTCCGCAAACCTCTGCACTGTTGAAAAATATTCGCCCGGTCTCACCAGCATCCATGGCACCCTCTCATACAGCCGTTCTCTCGCCTAATCAGAATAAGGTTATCATCAACAAAATTATCTACAAGACACCGGAAAACCATTTGGGCCCTGGACCTACCGCTGGTCAACCTAGGATTATTCCGGCAACACCTCCACTATCGCCGGTATCTCTTCCTGAATTGAAACGTAAAATTATCATCACTGCTTCTGGCAACCGTAGACGCTTGCCTACTCCAATACAGTCCGCTTCAGCTATTCCACAGCGTTCAGCAGCCATTCAACCTGGCTCGGCTCAAATTATCGTTCAAACAAATACGCCACCACTGGTCCCGGCACTTGCACCGAGAACCACAATCGAAAACATTCCCACTACAGTACAGTCTGGATTTTCCACCTCTAACAGTAACAACATAACAGTAACGCAGATGGTCAGTCCTACTCTACCGATGCTTACCCCAATGCAAGAGGACGTACCACAATCAACCATGGAAGATCTGTTCCCGGATGAATTTCCGGATTCTTGTGAAATGGATCAAGACGTTAAAACTGTATTGCAGAGTAACTCGCCAGCGGCTGTTTCCGAAACGGAGGTCTCATCTACCACTACCGAACACGTCCTTGATGGATGTAGCCAAGACAGCAAGGAAGAGACGGAGGACGAAGCTGAACAAATTGAACCTATTGAAATGGATCAGTTGCAAAGTGCGCAGGAGAATAGTCAAGCCGCAAGTTCAAATGAGATTCCTGAAGAGACAAACGATGAACAGGAACCAATATCGGAAACAGCACCTGATGGAGTCGATGAGCCACAAGATCGGCCCAAGACACCGATTGAAGTACAGCGAGAAATTCTAGAGGATTTGTGGAATGAACAGATGAAAAGTCCCCGCTTGCAGAAAAGAGCCAACTCGGAGAACCAAGAGGTGCCAAGTCCATCTCGTGTAAGACGACTTTCAGAACCTGTCAAACAGGAAAATCACCCACAAGAGGATGAAGTTGCTCCGATGCCAAAACCTTTGGAGATTATTAAAAAAAGACGAATCAGAAAATCAACTAGCCGTAGAGCCACACCGAGCAGATCTCTCACGTCACTGCTTTGCAACGAAAAGTTCGAAATGGAATCCGATGAAAGTCGAAGCATCAAAACGTCTGCCTCGAGTTTGCATACCATCAGTCCTCCCAAGAGAGGAGAAGCCTCTTCAGAATCACCACCGGCTTATGATCATGATAAATTGCAAGCAGCGATAGAAATGTACAAGAAAACTCAATCAGTTTCTAGATCTAATCGCGAGAAAACAAGATCTGAGTCAAGATCGGTGGCGGACCGAGAAGAAAAAGAAGAAAAGGATTACATCGAGGGAGACTTCGGTTCTACACCTTCGGATCTGTTCAAATGGGACGATGGGATCGGTTATATGCGCAGCAGCTACCTTCATTTTCAGTTCAATCAATTCGGGCTGGTGGAACCGATGGATACTAAAGAGTACTCGAAACATGTTAAAACAAACGTGTACGAATCGTTGAAGGAACCACTTACCAGCAGAACGTCGTCGAAAAGTAGTCGCAGCAAACGGAAAATGCTACCTGATGAAGTATCCTACCGCTGTCGAGGTTGTCGTAGTCGTGGTGTCGCCACCGACTTCGCCACTCCTGACTACTGTTCAGTAGCCTGTATGAAACAAAACAAGAATGAATCAATATTGGCGAGCATTGCACGTTCGAGATCCTTGCAGCGAAAAGGTCTGGGATCATCTGAATCGGAAATGTCCAATAATACACCGCTGCCGACAAGCGACGATGATTCTATCGGCAGTTCAGTAAACTTCAGCAACGCTTTCAAGGAAAAGAATATTATACCGAATAAGGAAGTACCAATCAAAACGATGGTAGACGTTCCATCAACTGTAGTCGAGTCACCCAATGTGCCAAGCTTTACCTGGGAAAACTATTTGGCAAAAACGCAAGGAACCGCATCACCAATGAATCTTTTCGTCAATCCCTACCCAAGCGGTCCGAACAAATTTCGTGCTGGTATGAAACTGGAAGCCATCGACCCGGAGAACAATTCTCTTTTCTGCGTGTGCACTATCGCCGAAGTTCGTGGCTATCGAATGCGGTTAAGCTTCGATGGCTATTCGCGGGATTACGACTTTTGGATCAATGCGGACTCGTTGGATATCTTTCAGCCCGGCTGGTGCCGCAAAACTGGACGTATCCTGCAGCCACCTGCAGGCTACGAAGGGGAGTTTAGATGGATGGATTACCTCACCAAGACGCACTCGATGGCGGCGTCGAGGTACTTGTTCACGCACCTGAATTCGACGGTGAGTTTGGATATATTCTAGTAGTAGATAAAAGTGTAATCAAGTGTAGGTATTATCAATTAGTCGTTTAAACTTCCCTTCCCACAGATTAATGATTCTTGGATTGTATTTTATCGTAGTTGCGTTTATAGTGCTTATAGGGGAACCATAACAACTCGAGAGAGTTATTATCAGCTGTTAATTTCGGAAATAATATGTTCTGATTGTTCTATATTGTTTAAGTAGAGTAGTGCAAGCAACAATAATCATGTTCAGGTAGTTATTTTGACACCTAAAGTCACAAAAGATGCTTTCAAAAAGTCGCTCCGAGTCGATTGAGCCATTTTAGAATGAAACGATCATAATGCAAGCGAAGCAAATTACTCCGGAACGTTTTAAAGTGACTTGCAAAAATCAACTAACACTTCCCCATACAATGCTAGATTTGTTATGGATGTTTCCCAGAAATACAATCTTATAGAGCACGCTGAGCAGCATATTGATGTCAGTCACTAGCTCTAGATAATAATATCTGCTTGGGTTAAATTCCGGTATTTCATTTCACATATTTCGCTTATTTTTTGTTTTAGTCAAATGAAAATAAATTTGAAATCGGTATGAGTTTGGAAGCTGACGATTTGAAGAAATCAGGAAAAGTTTGCGTCGCCTCAGTAAGCGATAAAATCGACAACCGCATATTGGTCCACTTTGACGGCTGGGACGAACGGTACGACTACTGGGTGGACGTCCATTCACCCTACATTCATCACATCAATTGGCACCAGGAGAATGGGTACAACATCACGCCACCGCCAGGTGAGTGCTCGAATTGTTACGCAGTTTAAATTAAGTTGACGACTAATATTTTGTTTCTAGATTGGAACAAAGGTCCATTCGACTGGGCAAAATATCTACGACAGAAGTCCCGTCGCATCTGCAAAACTATAATCCCCGCAGATAAATCTTTATTTGTCACGCGCCATCCGATGGAGTTTGAACCAGGTATGAAGCTAGAGGTAGTAGACCGCAAGAACCAGATGCTGATTCGACCCGCCACCGTAGTGGCCACTGATGGATATGAAATTAAAGTATGCTTTGATGGTTGGCCAAATTTTTACTCGTTCTGGATCGAGGATGATAGCTCCGATATTCACCCGATAAACTGGTGTAAAAGAACAAATCATCCGATCGAATTTCCCCCTGGTAAGAACTTACACCCTCTGGTACGATTAGTTCCACGTTTTATCATATTTGAACATTTCAGATCATCGACCGGCATCAATTAGGAGTACATGCGAAGTTCCATATTGCTTGGGACAAGGAAATGCTAGATTGGCCTGTAGTCGAACCCACACAAAATTGGTTGAATGTCCTTACCGGACAAACAACTGGCTTGCGGAAGACAGAAAACGGTCACGGCTCACGCATGAGTAAGTAGTCAACATTGGGAACCTTGGTCATATTTCTTCTAACCAACTCTTGCTTATATTTGCAGTCAAATCATCACTTCCAACAATTACAGCTGTGAGCAGGAAGCCATATCGCTGGAACCTCCCCTTGCGAAAAAGATTAAGAACGAACCAGAAGATAATTTCCCGAACATCTCTATACAAACCGCACATGTAGCACCTCAGCAAGCGATCGCAACTGAAAACCACGCAAGCATAGATACAATGATAAAAACCGCTCTACCTGTCATTCTCGATTTCGGACCGCGTTTGAAGCAGTCTTACAAACTGTGGAAAAACAGTTCACGAGTTTTGGACCGTTGCATCGAGGACGTTTCTGAATTCAAACGCAACCCACTGCGGTGGTCGGTTGATGAAGTAGCCACCTACGTGGAACACTTTCCCGGATGCGCAGAGGTGGGTAATCAGATCCGTGACGAACAAATAAACGGAACGGGCTTCCTGAGTTTAACACAAGATGATCTGGTCAAGTATCTGGATGTGAAGCTAGGTCCTGCTATCAAGCTCTACAATCGAATAATACACCTTCGACTGGAGGTGGAAAAGCATTTCGTTAAGTTTTAATCCCCACAAATCGACAACAGAAAATAAGGTTGTTCATCTCCATGATAAGTTCGAGAAGTGGTTTCGTTTATCACTTTTATATGGAATGCTATTTTTGTATAAAAAGTGGTCAATCAGAGCTTAAAAGCAATTATCTATAGCATTGAATAGCTTCGTAATTCAGTTTTCTTTATCGTTCAAATTGTATATAGCGCGTTACGTGTTTTCTTCCTACCACAAGCAAACTGAACATAATTGAAAGCCAACAGTAATAAATTATTATTCCTAAAGTTTGGTCAGTTAGTTAAAAATCATGCGTTTTAGTACAATCCGAAAATAACCGTTCTTTCGTCCAAAATCTTTACCGCTTAATTTTACAATTGTTAGGACGATGATATAGCTTTTGCTCGATTGAAGTTCTTTCGTAAGCCGTGTTTCTAATAAACCACGTATTTTACTCCTTGGGGGTTGATTTTCAAATAGAGGTTAACCCCAATCATGAAATGCAGGTTGTCTCCTGCTTTTTGGCTGCGGTCTTTGTGCGGCCTGCTCTCTGTCCGTGGAAACATATAGGGTTACTGTTCTTTTTTTTTACAATGGAGAATACATTTACGTACTAGCCCAGTGCACGTGCTATTAGTAGATGTCAAGCTACCACACGGGTGTACTGGGGGTGTGTTGGGCTCTAATGGTGACGCAGCCATTAATACCGACTAAACTCCATTGGGCTCCGCCATTGTTCCCCCAGGGACTACCTCTCGGTATTACTTCTGGGGGGATGGCTGTACTTGATGTACTCATTCACTCTCGCTCACGCGTTCATACGTCCTGTATGAAGCTTACTTGGGTGCTCTCTCTGTCACACCTTGATTCACTCTCTAACACTCCACATGAGGCTTACTTTTGTGCTCACCTTTTTCGTGCCTTGCGAGGCTGACTTGTGTGCTCGCCTTTTTCATTCCTTGCTAGGCTTACTTTTGTGCTAGCCTCTAACATACCATGTGAGGCTGACTTGGATGCTCACCCTATCACCCTATGGTTCACTCTCAATCGTACCACTCTATTACACTCCTGTCGCTCCCCCTGGCATCCCATGTGGGACATTTTTCTTAGGCCCCACTTCTGGCATACCATGTGAGGCTTACTTGGCTGCTCACCGTTTTCATACCTTGTGAGGCTGACTTTTGTGCTCACCTCTAACATACCATGTGAGGCTGACTTTTGTGCTCACCCTTAATATACCGTGTGAGACTGACTTGGATGCTCACCCTTTCGCTCCTCTGCCACGCCACGAGGCATCGATAGCTAAGTCCCAACATACTTCGTTACGATTCTCCCATCTTGGAATGAGGCAGTCCACATATACGCCTATACACTCGCTCTTCTGCCTTGCTTCGGGGTGGCTGGGTTTACTCCTTACGCGGTTGCTAGTCGTTGCGCCAAACCTGCCTCAGCATGAACAGACCATTCACTCACTTTTATGTGCTCGGCCTTTTTCGCTCCAACTAACCAATCACTAGTTAGTCGTGCCCGTCGTCTGTTGCTCGGTGCGCCAAATTCCCTGTAGCCTGCAGGCAATCTGGGTGGTTGCAGTCGAGACTGCGTTCCACTTCTCCACCGATTGACACATCCGCTGAATAAGGGTATCAGTGGTCGTGTCCCAGCCGCAGACGTCAAGCATTGCTCTTCTTTCGACGTCGAAACGAGGACATACGAACAGTATGTGTTCGGCAGTTTCGTCTACACCTGGGCAGGCGGGGACCTCCGCGTGCCAGAACCTGTGGAGGTACTGTCGGAAGCAGCCATAGCCTGACAGGAATTGTGTCAGATGGAAGTGAACTTCCCCATGGGGTCTGCCCACCCAGCTCGATATGTTAGGTATCAGCCGGTGGGTTCACCTACCTTTCGAGGAGTTATCCCACTCACGCTTCCATCTGGCGACCGAGGTCACCCTGTGCGCTCGCGGGCTCCTCTATTTCCACGTAGCTCGAAGCACTCCTCATCTTCCCGGATGATCAGCCCGATTGGCGTCATGCTCGCTATCACGCAGGATGCATCGTGTGATACCGTGCGGTAGGCAGATATCACTCTGCGGCACATGACGCGGTAGGTGCTCTCCAATTTCCGTAGGTAACTGGTTACCGTCAGTGCTCTTGACCATGACGGGCCGCCGTACCTGATGATAGATATGGCAACGCCTGCCAGTAGCCTACGTCTATTGGCGCACACCTTTGAGCTGTTGGACATCATCCTCGATAGTGCCGCAACAGCAGACGCTCTCTTGCATGTATAGTCGACGTGGCTGCTGAAGGTCAGCTTGTCGTCTATAATGACTCCGAGAGATTTCAGACTTCGCTGTGAGGTGATCACGACTTCTCCCACATGGATAACCGCATGTTGTGCCGACTTGCGGTTGTTGACGATAACTACCTCCGTCTTATGCTGAGCGAGCTCCAGGCCTCTCGCGCTCATCCATTCCTCCACCGTGTTGATCGCGTGTTCTGCAGTTAGTTCTACCTCAGGGATTGACACCACATAGACCCCCAAGGTTACGTCGTCGGCAAAGCCGACGATCTTGACCCCAGGAGGGAACTTCAGTCTCAGAACCCCGTCATTTGTTGTTATTTTCCTTATCCCTAACCTTACCACTTCCCCAATCCTTCCCATTAGGAAAATATTGAAGACAAATCACTGCTAGACACAAATCTTCGATCAACATGGGGGACCTGCCATTTGAGCCAGAGTCGGCGAAGGCAACGAACGCAATAGCGAGAATCATGCGAAACGTCAGCGGCCCGAGAAGCAGCACGAGACGTCTGCTATCTAGTGTTTCGTCATCGATACTCCGATATGGGGTTCCTGCTGCGCTGAAAACCAAGCGGAACCGTGAAAAGTTGAACAGGACATTCCGGCCGATGGCTATACGAGTAGCGAGTGCTTACAGAACAATCCTGTTGGAGGCAGTATGCGTTATCCGAAATGTGTCCGTTTGAGTGCATGGAGAGGTGAACTTCCATTTGACGCAGTTCCGGAAGCACTTGCATCGGTTTGGACATGCTTCGTCACCCCTTTGCCCGGAGTGTGTAAACGTGCAAGAGACACCGGAACACGTGGTATTTGAATGTCCTAGGTTCGAAGAAGTTCTTAGGGGTATGCCTGGTGTGACAGTTGACAATATCGTCGAAGAGATGTGTCACGAGGAGCATACCTGGGACGCTGTCAACACAGTGATTATGAGTATACTCTCCAAGTTGCAGAGAAGGTGGCGAAGGGACCAACAAAGTAGCCCCACTGGCTAGAAAATCGCCGTGAAATAATTTTCCTTCTCGCGGTGACCGTCGTCACTCAAAATGACTCTGGGAATCGCTCTGCCAGGTGACTTCTGTCACCTTGGGTGACTATAGTCACCTAGGTGACTGCGGTGATCGCTTTTTTCGCTCTCACCTCACCCAACTAGGTGAGGTGACGGTGAGAATAGGGCCCAACAAATCGGGTTTCGTGAGAAATTCCGCTGCCGGGGAACTCTCCGTTGGTGTAGACTAGGTCCACCGCCAGGGACCAGTTGAGTAGTACGCAATGTAGCACCGGGCTCGGCTCGTCGGGCAGCCGTGAGTAGGCTAGATTCACCGCCCGCCGGGGATTAAACCGAGTAGACAGCGTCGAATACCTAGCAGTGGGTCGTTGGGGCGCCAGTGAACCGGAAGTTGCGCTTCACCCGGGGTCGCTGGTTGGATCTCAACACCTACTGGCTGGCCCGTTGAGCAGGCTAGGTCTACCGCCGGGGACTAGATCGCATAAAGCGGGGGCTAAATGGCTCACGGAAATGAATATCGGTATCGGGACAAATCTACCGCTCGGTTTCAGGAGAATCTCTCGCCGGAGAATTCTCTGTTGAAATAGGCTAGGTCCATCGTCGGGGATAGACCGAGTAGTTCGCGTATAAGTCGGAAGCTCAACCAGTAAGTGGGGCTGAATGCAACGAAAAGGGAGTTGCGGTGCTGAATGGCACAAGGGAGCCGAAGGGCTCGGTAAATAAGGTAATCTAAAGTTTGCCGCCTAGATTGTCTTTGTAGGGGAAGAGTAATAAGTCTCGACCCACAGCTAGCTTTCCGACTACCATGCAGAAATTACCAGTCTGTGTGGATGGTGGAGAACTGGTGGTGTGTCGAGGAGTGGTGTTGTAACCCTACTGAATTAACTAACTACTAAGTAGTGGAATTAAACTGGGTGCTATGCACATAAAAAACCTCTCCCCGAGGTAATGCCGTTAGGTTGTGCCGGGGGAAATAAGGTTCTTGGCAAGAACATTGGTTTTTAGCGGGTCGGGTGGTGGCAGTCCAAACCCGTTCCCCGAGACGTTAGGTTTTCGTACATTTTTTTCCTGCAGTTTCAGGGCTTTTTTGAACACATACACACAAGAAAGCAAGAAACCCACACATATGAAGTAGGCATGGCGAATCCATTCGCCAAAAGTGGTTTAAGGTTCAACTGAGAACGTTTGGAAAGTCGGCCATCTTGGAAAACGAAAAAAGCAGTTTTTTCTCACACCATTGGCAAAATGTCCATGAAAATCAATCAGTAATACTCTACCAATGCCCCGAATACATTGATCCATTTTCATGAAGATTTTCCTAATGGTGTGAGAAATCGATTTTCAAGATAGCCAGTTATTGAGGTGTTGTCAGAACAGCCCCAGCAGTCACAGCCACAGCTTCAAAAGAAGCAGCAAAAGCAAGAAGGCAAAGCCTGGTTGAAAATATCGTACATCAGTAGCTAAATAACTGGTGGATGCACTGCACAACTTTGTTGACAAAAGAAGTAATGTGCACAAGGGCATCAAGACACCGGTCATGAAGATACAAAGAAACTTCGGATTGGCCGTCAAGGAATGGAGATGTTTGGAGCAGAAAGTGCAGGTAACCAGAAAGAAGTTATTGACGGCCAAGAAGATCCTGGAAATAAGACAAACAATAGCACAACCGAAAGTAAGGGATACTTACGAGGCGAAAGGCAAACCCCAAGGAACGGAAACCGTGTCCCTCTCTACATCGAAGAAGCCCAGAGCATCACCAGATGATGTGAGAACAGGAGGTTCCAAAAAAGACATGGAGGCTCCCGGCGTCGGCAGCACAAATCGGAAGACGAGCAACAAGGATAGGTCCGAAAAGCCAAAGCTCTTCAACGGACGAAACAAAGGTGAAGCACTCACAGTCAAAGCTAACGATGACTCGTACGAGATGGTACTGCGCGTAATTCGGATAAACCCGGTACTCAAGAAGTTGGGCTCAGACGTGAAGAAAATCAGGCGCATCCGCAACTGAAAAAGGATCCGAAGTCAAACAGCTTTACTTATAAATAGTTCACCGAGAAAACTATGGGCGAAGCGGTGGAAGTGAGAGCCTTGTGCCCAGAGGCAACCATCCAATGTAAGGCTCGGAAGAAGAGCAAAGAGAAGCACTGAAAGAACAGTGCGAGGTTGGAGCAGTGCAGATGACGATCTGAGAAACTGCAGTGGACCTGATAGAAGCAAATTTTGCAGAAGGTGCGGGGAAGAAGGCCACAATTCAAAAGACTGCTGACAGACTACGAGATGTGTGATCTGTGCAAACGAAAAAGGTAACAACCACGTTACAGGAGGCCCACGATGTCCGGCCTTCAAACAGGCGACTGCAACGAAGTCATAGTGGAGGTAACGCAAATCAACCTCAACCACTGTGACACAGCACAACACTTGCTGCGGCAATCTGTAGCGGAGTCTAAATGCGATGTAGCTATCATTTCGGAGCCATAGCTTATCCCGGCCAGCGATGGAAACTGGATAACAGGTAATTTGGACGACGGGGAGAAATCCATTTCAGGGAGTGGTTTATCGTGCAGATGAAGGCTTTGTAATCGCCAAAATCAATGGAGTCTTCTCCTGCAGCTGCTACGCACCCCGCGGTGTATGGCCGATCGATTCACCGAAATGCTCGATAATCTGACAGAAGAACTTATCGATCGGAGACCAGTCGTTATAGTCGGCGATTTCAACGCTTGGTCAGTAGAATGGGGTAACCGCTTCACCAATTCAAGGGGGAGTAGTCTACTTGAGGCCTTTGCAAAACTGAACGTAGATTCAGGATCTCAACAGGTAAACATGCTAGTGATATTATCCGAAAGGCTCCAACGTACAAATAAAACAGTTGCGAACGATGGTACAACCAGAACCTACCGCTACGAAGGTCAATAATCAGTTATTGACGTTACCTTCTGCAGCCCCGTGCTGGTTGGAAGTTTGAATTTGAGAGTGTGCGAGGAGTCTACCTACAGTGACCACCAAGCGATCCGGTATTCTATCGGAAGCAATAGGCAGTCGAAAGCTTGTGTGACTCAATCAAATGAGTGAAAATGGAAAACAAAGTTCGACAAGAGAGTTTTCGTCGAAGCGTTGAGGCGTGAGTGCAGTTACCTTCACTTCAGTGCAGATGAAGTGATATCAGCATTAGCAAAAGCGTGCTATGCAACCGTGCCAAGATAAGGTAAAGCAAGCTACAGTCGCCGCCCAGCCTTCTGGCGGAACTTGGCGATGGTCGACCTACGTGCATGTTGTTGCCACCGAGCCCGGAGGAAAATACAGAGAGCCTACAACGTCGCTAAAATAGCTGATGTAATATCAGCGTATAAGGCGACAAGAGCCGCATTTAACAAGGAAATCAGAGGAGAGGATGAGTTATTGTAGAAGTGCTATTTCCACAGCACGAACCGATGGTCTGGCCGCCCACTCCATACGGGGCTCAGTATGACTCGGAGGAAGAAGCTCGGGTAACCAACGAGGAGCTGATGGTGGTGGTAAAAGCATTGATAACCAAGAAGGTCCTGGGCTCAGATAGTATCCCCAACGTGACTCTGAAAACAGCAATCCTAACGAACCCAGAAATGTTTAAGACCGCGTTGCAAAAGTGTATCGACGATGGTAATTTCCCCGACATCTGAAAGCAACCAGGTGGTGCAGTTGCCGAAGCCAAGCAAGCCCCTTCCACTCGAAGAAGATAGCGAGCGTTAGAGGGATCGAGAAACGAGAGAAGTTCATAAACGAGCCCGAGCTGATACCTTAAACAAGTGGCAATGGGATAACGCTGCAAACGGTAGATGGACCCATCGGCAAATTTCAACGCCTAAACACGTGGTCTTTGAAAGATCGCAATTCGAGCACGAGCAAAACGATATGACAAAGAACAATGGGGCGCGGTGAACAGAACAGTCGTTCAGATCATGTCAGCGTTGCAACAAAGCAACGCCCGAGAGCGAGAGAAGCAACGTAGCAGTACACGCCTTGGAGTCGTCGATGAACTGGAAGTTACACTAAAACCGGAATCGCAGGACCGATCTTGAGCGCAAGAGAGATAAAGTAGAGCAACGGGCGCGACCAGAGTAGGCTAGATCCACCGCCGCACGCATCGTCAACCATACTTCCCCGGGAATCGCTTCGGACTGACTTCAGGATTGGATCGAAGCAAGAATAACGCGTCCGTCAACGGTTGCAGGAGACATTCTTTCATAGGGGAACCCTTCGCCGAAGTATGCTAGCTCCACCGTCGGGCACTACGCCGAGTAGCACCGAACACGACAAACCACCAGTATAGGGTTGGCGGGGTACCAGTGAACAGGAAGCCATCCTCCAACCGGAATCTCTGGATCGACCACGGTATCCTATTGGTCATGGCAGAGAGGAGCGCATGTAGAATATCATGCCGTGCAGGACTGATATGGCGGTTATGATACCAGTGAACTATCACGTATAGCTAGACCTGGAATCAAGCGAACTGTATGAGCACAGCCTCCCCCCGAAGTAGTAATTTCAAATGGAATCCGGGGGAACAGGCAAATGATGAACTCCTTGGTTGAGTTTAGATGAGTAGGGTTCAGAGTTATCTTTTCTGTTCAGAGTCCCTCACTCTGGCACACGATGGACGAAATCGGTAGTATGGTGTAACTCGCTCTTCTATTCACAACTTCAAAAGAGTTATTGAATAACAGACAAGAGAGTTCATCACCTTGCCGTAGCAAGTTTCAAAAGGACTTGAGAGTGTCCCCGATACTCGGACGTTATACATAACTAGATCCATTGTCGCTTTGACCAGTCGTATCAGTTTGTCCGGAAATTCGGATTTTCCATTCGCAATTGTTCTAATTTTATAAATTTTAGGATGTGATATATCTTAGGTCAAATCATTACGATCAATGACACTTAAAATTTACATTTGATACTATTACTTATAGCTATAGCTTTACCGCCGATACAGCGTTACGCCTGGTTACTCATTCGAACGAATGATTCGTACTCTCAGTAACGATAGCGACATGATGTTGAGAAACTGATTCCATCAAACCATATTGGTTCGATAAATCAATTCGGCGTGCTGTAGAACAGGACCAATAGTTTAAACAATCAATCTCAAACCTAAAGCTCAAAATCGATAAACACGGATATCCCACCGTATCTGCGCAAGCCAATCAGCGATGTCGCACCTTCTTATTGGAGTTAGTCTTTTTCACCGACCCGACACTGGTTTTGTGCTTAGCGGTGCTACTAGGAGTAGTGGATTCCTTAACCGGAGCGACCACCTCCTTGGTAGGCGTTGTCGACCGGTTCAGGAATGATGACGACTTCTCTATGCTGCTTTTAGACGAATTAAGTCCTTTGCTGACCGAATTTTTGAGTGAATTATCCATTCCGGATCCAAGGGAGGAGTTAGAATTGATGACACCCATCTGGTTGTCACTAGAATCGTCATTTGTCATTGAGTCTGACTCACTATTGCGGTCATGCTTTGTTTCATTGGGATCCACTAGACCACTTACAGCCTATAATAAAAATTATTTCACGTAAAATGCGTTCAAATATATCATTTCTATGCACTTACCGCCATCGATGTGATGGACGATTTTGAAAACAGCCGCTCCGCTTCCTTGAATTTTCGGTTCCGCTTATCCGCCTTGGAATTTGTCGTCTTGTTTGTAGTTAAATAACGATCCCACCCTCGTATGATATTTCCGTATAGTTGTGTATCTTCTAGGTAGGATCCCTCAAATGCATAGATCTGTCGTTCTAAGTTGGCGAGCGTCTCCTGAAACCGAAACGTTTTGGTAAACATTCACAGCGTACAACTCTTTCGCGCCTATCAATAACCTACCGAAATTTCCGCTTTCCTTTTGACCAATTCGGCCAGCTCAGCCCTCGCGTCTAAACTGTTGGATGATTTGGTTGACATCTCAAATTGAAATTTTACTTATTTTAGAAATAATATGCGGATTATTGAACGAGTGTGTGTCGAAAATCAGTAACTGTTTGTTGACAAATCGATGGATGGGTGAAAAACAGAATGTCTTTAAATTTTGACATTTCCATTCTACGGAAAGAAAGTGAACCGGTCCGGGCGAAATCTAAGCTGCTTACACGTTTAGACGAAACAACTAAAAATTGAGCTATAATGCCATGTTCAGGAATGTTTTAGGGCATGTTCAGGAGCGTTTTATTTTGTATGGGCGTTTCAAAGTAGAACTGGAATTGAAACATTCACATCCCCAGCAGAGCGTTTTGTTTTATAATTTCGAACAGTTTTGGTTCAAAATTTAAAACTGTTATACGACGCCGTTCTATTTGTTGCTGATTTTAAAACACGTTTAGAACTGTGTTTTAAATACATGGAGAGTACTCAGACCAGATACTTAGGGTGCTTACAGAGTGGCGGCGAGAAGCTGAGCTGGCGCTGATGCTGACATTAGAATGCGAGAAACCTGCTTGCTGCAAACCAAAGGGATGATGTCAGAGTGAAAGCTGAGCGGATCGGCGCCGACTGCCTGCTTTTACTCTGACAGGTTACAATTGATAGATTACTGATAAGAATCCAAATGTTAATTATATTCGCTTCAAACCACTTAAAATCGAAGAAGAAATGCTAATGGTATCACGCGCATAACTGTATAAACAATGTAGGTACACACATTAGTTATATGTGCGTACATTGAATAACTCCCCCAGTAAACAAGGTTTTTCACAAGTGACCAAGTTTTTTTTGGGATATTTTATGCCATTATAAAATCTATGTGAAAATCAACAGGCATAACGTTTTTTTACAGTGTATAAAATTTAGTTGGTAAAAAATTTGATTTCTGCTAGCTGAGCTGTATCATGAATTGCTCTCAGTGTGTGCGGATTGAATAAAAATCAATAAGTGGTTCAATCACAACAGAATCGATTGTCGATTGAATGCATATTGCATACGTACATGGCTTGATGCTAGTAAAAGGGTAAACAATGATCGTGTCGTCGTTCTAGGAGAGGGTTCGATGATGAATTATGTTCTTTCAACTACCATGCGGTAGACTTGGGTGAAACGCCCAACTCCTACTAGCAGAAGGCAAAGGATTCTTCACATTTCCTTTCGATCATGTTCATATGAGCCTGCCTATTCCTACTTTTCCGTTTTGAGTTTATAATTGATTCGCTCTACCTATCCGTCTTTCAATTTCATTGCTTTCGTTTTTCTTAGTCTTAAGTAGAATTGTGGCAATTACAACATAATTTTGACATTTGGCTTTTGAGCCCTTTAATCATCGGCCAATATAAGTTTAGTTTAACACATTGGCCGTTTACTTGAGGAAACGGCCAATAAACATTTTGGTTTTGTTTTGGTTTTTTGGCCCTTTACTTTTTTCGTTTGAAAATGACTTAAACATAATCACACACCATTTCTAATATTCGAGAGCTTTATTATAGAACGGAAGAAAGCATTTTTCTTAGTATTCTCTTTTTAAAAATTTCTACTCATGGAAGAAATATGCAAAATATATAAACGACAATGCATTCAACTACCCAGCTAATTGAATTAACGCTTAAAACACATTGAGTTTGTCCATAACTCTTTTTGAGACGTAAAAAAGTAAGTTTAGTAAAAGGCCAACAAATAATTTGACGTTTCAGCAAAGGGCCAAACGTAAACGGCCAAAAAGCCATACGATTGAAGTAGAAGGCCAATAAATTTTTTGATCGAAATCTATCAAGCTTAATATCCAGTAAGGAATGTATGCTTGTCAAATAGATAAAAAAACAGTACAAGGTGTAAATTGCTTTAATATCTTGATTGATAATCATTGAGACAAATCAGTAGAACTAGAACTTTTCTCAATCCTATTCGTCTAATTTGATACTTTAATAAAAAGCGCGTGAAATTATGCTACGCACATTTTACATGCGTTCAGCATATTGTCTATATCGATATAATATAGCATTTCGTTGAGTTGCTGCTATATGGGAAACCCTCGAGTGCGATCGAAACAAAAACAAACGTCAAAACGTTTTCTCACTCGCACTGATGCATATTAGATGGGCGCGTAATTCAACGCACGGCCCGGTTGCGCATGGCTGAAAAGTCGCAATGTGGATTTAAGAGAAGATTCGCAATACTATCTAAAACAAAAAAAACCAGAATGTATGTAAGGAGAGTGAAGACAATCACTCTCTTTATATGCACTCAGATAAAAACATACGTAATAGCCAACAGCAGGGTGGCCAGACCTACGGATTTATCGGTAGTCCTACCGATTTTGGTCTTCCCTACCGATTCACAGACGACCAAGGCAAAACTATCGATATTTTGTTATACCTACCGAAAACTACCGATTTTTCCTGATTTTGGACACATCCTACTCAACTTTTTTTGGGTTGGATTTGGTCTGAGATCTGTGTTTTCAGTATTTTACAATTCTCGACAAACATATGATTACGGCCTAAAAGCCAACTGTCAAAATCCACTTTGAATGGAAATTTCAGACAAACGGTTACTAGTCGAACACAGTTCACAACAGTTTATGAAAGAGACAACTTTTCTCTTTCATTTATTACCAACATCTGTGATTGGCGTGTAACGGTTTGTCCGGAATTTCCATTCAAAGTGGATTTTGACAGTTGGCTTTTAGGCCGTAATCATATGTTTGTCGAGATTTGAAGTTTGGCAAAGGGCCAATAGTAAACGGCCAATGTGCTGTACAATAATCTTTTTTGAGTAAAAATTCGCTCAAATCAAGTAAAATCTCCAGTAATTATTGCATGTTTTCAAAATATAGATCAAACTACAACAAATGTGTGCATCGACAAAATTCACCTTCGTTTTCAAATAGCAGATTGAAATGTTTTAGTAAAATTTCATACTCATTTTACTCGATTCAGTCATTTTGTTTATTGGCCCTTTTCAAAAAAAGGCGTGATATGTTAGTTAAAATTTTTAGTGTGTACACTAATTTCGCCCTTGGCTTGCTTTTTTATATTTCATTCGTCTTTGACGTTTCATGTGTTTGTGTGCTCTTTCGCTATGCGTTCTGCTTCTGACGAGGTTTGATGGTGAAGCTGATGAACGCATCGCAGACAGAAAAGCAAAAATAGCAGCAGCGTGAAGTTTGTGCAGCCATATTTTTTTCGTGTATATTTCGTCGCCATCAGTGGCAGGAGCGGAGCAAAAAGTGAACGCACAAAATAATTTCAAATTTTTGGGATTATTTCGGAATTTGTAACGCTCCTGGTTACGTGCAACATACGCAGGTTGATGCTGGCAATGGTTTGGTATACATTGAAGTGTCTAAATTAGGTTTCAAAGTGGAGATTTTGTGGAATCCAAATCAAGACTGATTTTTTTCGTCTGCCTTCCACCTGGATAGTGTCGAGTTCTTTTCTGTTGCCTATGCTCTGCAAGTTTGTAAGTGCTTGACGGAACAAAAGAAGCGTTTCTATCGAAAAGTAAAACGATTTCTAGAGTGCGTGGAAGTTTTCCCTACATTAAGTGCCTCATTGTGAAGATTCGTTGTTCGAGGAAGGTGTCTAGAAAATCCTTTGAAATTGCTACTGGCAAAGAAAAAATCCGACAAGAAAATGTGGCAACTCTGCAGTGTCTGTGTGTGATATTAATTTGGTCATTGTCGCAGTAGTCGCTGAAAAGGAGTACTCGTTGGTCGGAGGCCATTGCGTTGTCGAGACGACAAAAGTCATTGACGGTGGAAGAGGAGAGAGCAAGGAACAAGGCAAACAGAACGACAAAAGTGTATCAGCAGGAAAGAGCGAAAAGAAAGAAAAACTGGCCGTTTTAGGCGATAGAAGAAAGCATTTTTACTGGAGTTCACCATTGAGTGACGGAAGTTGTGGAAACAGGAACAGGAAAAACTAGCTGAACAGGAAGACGGACAATTTAAATACGATTCAGGACATAGCTTGCAGTAATATGCATACCAGAGTGGTCTTATTTTGACAGCTGGCAGAACAAAACTGCAGGTGGCATTTTGTGTGTTTGTGCAAAGTGTAAAATTCCAACGCGATTATTTAACCTGACTGGCTGGTTTTTCCTGTTAAAAATCGATGAGTGTCAACTTACTTGTTTAATGTTCCTTTAACAGTTTGGCTGCAATATAGCTTAAAGCGGTGCTATTAAGACTGGGTAGAAACCTCATTATTTTTATAGAACGACTGAAATCCTCAATACCTACAACGGCATAACATCTAGTTCCACAAAATGGCCTGTGCAACACTAAAACGTTCGCTTGACTGGGAGAGTCTGAATCAAAGACCAGCAAAGCGCCGGAGGTGCCATCCATTCGGCAGCCCCAGTAGCAGCAACGCCCAAAACAGTCCGTCATCGTCTGCTTCCTCTTCCTCCTCGGGCAATGCAATGCGCGTGATGGAGCCAAAGCCTTCGCCATTTGTTGATGCTGGCTGTTCCAAGCTGACCCCAGGTAAGTGCATGCAAGCATCGATTCGCAGACGTTAGCTGAAGCTACAGTCGAAAAATATCGTTTCTGTCGAATATGGAGTTTCACTTTTCTCATGTAGTAACTCCAAAACTCGCTGGTTTATTGATTGAAATGCAGAGAAATTGCTTTGTGCAAATTGTGATAATGCTGTCTGTTCAATGCTGATCTATTTGTAGCTTTAATAACTCGTATGCTAATACTTCAATCATCTTATTTGCGATCAACACACATTTCGACTAGATTTTTCATATGGGCCTAAATCGTAAATGTAAACAAACTGAGTTATTGGTATTATGACATTACGTGAGTAAAATACTACAAGATGGTCGGTGTTAAGTCAGACCGGACTAAGTCGCAAAACATCAAAAAATGAGATAATGATAGCACTGGATAAAGACTTTTGCCAGATTTGATATATTTAACAATAAACAAGAATTATGGCAAAAATAAATTTGCAATCGTAATGTAAAGGATGCGGCGATTTAAACTTTAAACTTGTTTTTCTCGAAATCAATATTTTGTCACTTAGTCCGGTCTGACTTAACACCGACCAGATGGAGGTAAAAATACCTTTTAATGCGTTTTTAGTTCCACTTACAATTAAAGAAAACGGCGAAAGATGCATTCTTCTTTGGGAATTCGACTTTACGCAATATGCCTTTTTTCGAATAGAATATGAAGGCGAAACACAGGTATCTGCTACGCTTCCATGATTTTATGCCAACATCTAAAACGTCGCGTTAGGGTCGATCCACAATAAACAGAATCAATTTCATTCGACACAATTTTGTGATAGTCGAGTTCGTTTAATTTGTTGGTGCACCATGGTGTAAAGTTTTTGTTATTCACCGACATGTCCACAACAACATATTTCTTCAATTAGCTATCCAATATTTTCGCTTTTTAACAAAATTTAACATGTTTAATGTCTGAAAATTGAGTCATGCCGTACAGTATGTGATTAGTGAAAATTAAGCTTTGAGCAAAACAAGCAGAACAATTTGAACTGTTATTGGGGCCCATAATTTGTGTGCCGCTGAGATGTTGGCTTATGTCAGTTCAATACAAATGGGATAGGGGTGTCATATACGTGGGGAAACATGACAATTTTGGACAGACCTAACGCCATTGGCTATACCCTCGATCCTAGCAACCTAGACTCGTGCGTTCAGTTGAACTAATAAAAAAAGACGCTCATATCCACTAGACCACGCGTCCCATGGCGACATGACTGAAAGCTGTAATGATATGGAAGAACTCACTTTATTCTACCATCAGAACCGCATGCACCGAAAATTTAGTATCAGATTCACGGTCCGCGCGCTATCATCCAAGAACACGCGTTTATGCAAAAGGCACGCGGTTATAAAATAGAATTTATACACGCGAAGTTACATACACGTTAGCACACGCGATCGAACACGCTAACGCTCGAGCCCTTCCTGATGATACACGTGATCGTGAAGTCCCTACGCCCAGACAATGAATGTCACATCAAGAACCACGGCCCGTTGCAATTGGCCTTAAGAAGTGCTATAGTGGATGACATTTCCCGTCTCGTCTGCAATTGTAGCACAGACTAACAGACATACCACTCGGAAACAATGCTTCGCCCGCTTTAACGGTCATTTTAAATATATTTGTGGTTAGGACTGTCGCAACATTTGCAATCATGGCGCCACTGACATATGAACAAGCATATGGGGGATAGACCACTAGCGAAAAATTGTTCCCAAACCTGAGGGGTAACCCACCAGCAAATGAGTATTTGAGACCGTGAATAAAAGATGGAGCTGGTGTTATTTCCTCATAGTGTTATGTCTGTTAGTCTGTGATTGTAGTGCGTGATTATGACGGGGAACGCTTTCGAGGACCTAGCTCAACAGCTTCAGTAGGACAACACTCGAAAAAAAGTTTCGTTCAATATTAACCTTAAAATATATTTATTAATTTGCCTTTCTGATTCGATAATATGTACGCTAAACGAAACGAAGAGGTACGTACTATCAAAGTATACCAGTATTGAAGAAAGTTTCCGGTTGGATGTTTGTATTTCGAATTCATCTCGGCTGTAACTAGCACTACCTTGGGGCTAAGGTAGACGATGTATCTAAACTAGTACACAAATCAGTACTATTTTCAAACAGTCTTGTGACATAAAAGCAACTACTGACATGTTTGATAGGTAGATTTGGCTTTACTATCGGCGCACCTTTTTTAGTCATTAACAACGCCTTTGAATGGCACACATTTTACTACATGGTTAAAATAATGAACATCTTAGGCAAAACTGGGAAAATTCATTGATTGTGTAAACATTACATACCCAATAATGGAGATTATATGTATACGTCAAATAATGGGTGATTTTTTACCCATTTTTAAATATTTTCATGCACTAAAAATGCATGGAAATAATCCCAGTTTAGAGTACTTTCAGAAAGAAAATATTCTTTCAGATCCCATAAAAACAATGTGAAAGCGTAGACTTTTAATTATTCATTGAATCATTCGACAGATCTTCATATTTCCTAAATTGATTTGTGCAATTGCTTCTTTAGTAGATCAGTATGAATCGTAATGTTTTTATTATTGAAAAATGGCATAGATAACAGGAACATAGACGCATCTGTAGCTCTAAATACTCCTATTCTCCTCATTGGAGTTCTGCTTCGTTAGCAAGTGGTGGAATCAATCCATATTCTTTACTCGAGATCTATTGAACAAAAAATATGAAATTCATTATCATGCCAACCAACAAACCTTTTGATTCTCAAACACGATACAGATACAGCAAAGACTCGTTTTTATCAGCCCCTAGGCGAATTTTAAGCTGATAAAACAGATACATTGATAAAATCGGGACATATATTTATCTGTCTTTTTAACAAACCGAAGCTCTTAAAATAGATTGTATACTATTCCCCCGAAAATCGTTCCCCAGAAAGCCATTCCCCAGAATTCCACCACCCCCAGAATATTATTATCCACACTCAAAAAAAAGTAAACGTTATGCCTATTGATTTTACACATAGATTTTTGCAATTAACGGAGGCATATAGACACTATTTGCTGGCACATAAACCTAATGTGTGTATTTACAAGAAATATTAATCTTACATTCACATTTCATAACTATTAGGCACATAAAACCCCATTCTATAACAATATGCACATATAACTTATGTGTGTGCATACATAGTTTATACAGTTGACACATAGAAGGTATGTGTGCGCGAGATAACAATAGCATGTCTTCTTCATATGAATTTTAAGCGGTTTGAAGCAAATAGAATTAACGTTTGGATTTTTTTCAGTGCAGAGATTCATTGCCCAGAATGTACCATTCCCCAGAATTCCGAAGCACCATTTCGCAGAAAGTCATTCCCCAGAAAAGCTTTATTTTTTATAACTTTGATCTTTTTAACTTACTACAGTCGTGATTCGCTGGTTGGTCACTTTCGAACTGGACCGCTTTTTAGTTGGACCTCTGCTAGTTGGACCATTGTCCAACTAAAAAGCATCTTAATCGGCCCTATTCTGCGCGGCGTGTGACGTGAGACGACTAATCTCACCTCACTCTAAGTGACTTTTCTCACCCAATTCTGAAGAGTCACTTCGGGTGACGTGAGACACCCATTTAACCGCAATGGGGAATCTCACATCACCCGAGTCGATTCTCAGAATAGGGTAAGAAAAGTCACGTAAAGTTGAGTGAGATTAGTCGTCTCACGTCACACGCCGCGCAGAATAGGGCCGAATGTCAAAATCACCTTGACAATCAAACTGAAAATAATCAGAGATGAATTTACACTACTAACGGCTCCTTTGGATAGGATAGATAGACGTCTGTCAGTCAGTCCAACTAACAAATCGAATTCGCTAGTTGGAAATAGGTTGTGACCCAACCAACGAATCACGACTGTGCTCGTTCCCACTTCCATCAAACGATATTCTTAACTTTCGATTCGTGCACATTCCAGACAAAATAAAATACCGAAGTGTTTTCACCAGAAAGAACTATTGTCCAGGAAACATGTAGAACAAATTGCAGAATCTAATACAGGTGTATTTTGAGAGACATTGGGCAACAATCATAGGAAGCGGTAGCGCCCCTTCCTAGGATTCAAAAGAATGAAACAGTGTTATGTAAGTAAGATTATATGGTGAAACCAAAACTTTGTGCATTATCGAAGGAATTGTGTTAAGTTGCTGAGGATGAGCTGCCGAAAGCGATGGCTCCTCTCAAGTAAGCCAGTTATCCATTCGCTTACCCGATTTACTCAAACATAGGAATTGATTCCTTCTTTCAAACATGAGCAGTTCATTGAATCTTCATGAAAATGACTCTTTACGTCTGCCCATTTTATACTTGAAGAATTGTCACAACTTTTAAGCATGACTATACTGTTCGGTATAAAGTCTTTTGGCACAACATCGTCTGACATGAGACATTATATGGTAGTTGGCCATTTGACCTAACAGTCGTGTAGCATAAGCACAGACAGACAGACATAACACAATGATTAATTCCTTAAAAATATCGATCCGCCAAACACTATACACGCTTCTAACCACTCATTTATAAATTAGTTAACCCTCAGACCCAGGAACTTTTTTTACCAGTGGCAAATGCTATCACTGTCCCAACCAAAAATATATTCAAAATGACCGCTAACATTAGCGAAGAATTGTTGTCGAGTATTATATCTGTTAGTCTGTGGTATAAGTACCATTTGGCATAAGGTATGAAAATACTTTCGAATGTATTTCGGTTGGATCGTACATTTGCGTAGGAAACATTTCCAATGTAAAAGAAAGATAAATCTCGACAAACATATGATTACGGCGTTAAAGCCACAATTCACTTTTAGCGGAAATTCTGGACAAACCGTTACTCTCCAACCACAGATGTTGGTAGTAAACATAAGAGAATTTCATTAAATGCTGTGAACTGTGCTGTCATGTTTATCGAAAAATGCTCTAAAAACACTCCAAACCGTTTGTCAAATCGAGCATTCATTTCGATTTTAATATAGATTCAAGGAAAGTTCAAAGGATTTAACACCTATGTTTGAATAAACCGATCAGACGAAAATATGACATATTTGCGTTCAAGAGTTATTTGGCATACAAAATCAAAAAACTGCTCATGATTGAAAGAAGGAAACAATCCCTACGATCGAGTGTTATACGAGTGGATAACAGGCTTGCTTGCGAGAGGCAGTCACATTCGGCGGCATAACCTCAGCAACTCCACACCGCATCAGTTCCTTGAATTAGATAATGAGCAAACCTTAGGCTTCACCACAAAAAATGATTACGAACATTAACTTTTCTGGGGTATGATTTTCTGGGGAATGGAGCATTCTGGATAATGGCTTTCTATGGAATGGTACATTCTGGGCAATGTCTTTCTGGGGAACGGTACATCCTGGGGGATGGAATTCTGGGGATTGGCTTTCTGGGAAATGGCTTTCTGAGGAATGGTATACACCCCTTAAAATATTCTTATTTGTTCATTAGATACTGCCTTTCAATTTTTGCTGATTATTTACTTTAAGTTCCCCTTAGAGGGGTCTGACAGTGCAAACTGTAAAAAAAATAATATTTTTATTTTTGCATTTTTTGGATCTCTAAGATAAGAAATATATGCCCAAGAAAGGATTTACTCAAATTCAACTTGGTTCGTCTGCTAGAGCCCATTAAACTACCAACTATCAATTATCATATGAAGCTGATAAAATCGGGTCAAAAGCTGATAAAATCGGGGGCTGATAAAATACGGGTCTCCACTGCATAAATAAAATTTTTATTTGCATTTGTTCCTAGGGGCAATTAGCACAGGCGAATTGAGTCAAACGTCATTTTTTTTAAATCGCCTGACTATGTTCGTCCGCTTTTTTTTTTGACAGGGAAAGCTTATGGAATGTTCCGTGATGCCAGTAAGTATGCATGGTTGCTAGTTTTGCTGTTTTTGTCTCCGCAAGTCTGTGTATAAAGTGTCTGTAGTATTACCCACTCTTCAATACAGTGATTTTCGCCCACCATCGTGTTTTCTATCGAGATTTCATTCTCTGAATTTCATTTTATTATAAACTGGACCCGGAAGAACGAATTCTTAGTGATGTAATAAGAAATTTGCCATCTAGATATTTTTCCGAGTTCGGAAACATATTTTCTTCGTCAATATTACTTTTCATTAGAAGAAATCACATTCAATTATAATATTGATTGAGTTTATAAAATTCAAAATTTACTTTTCTATGTGCTTCAAAACATCATCATAGATCGCGAATTGACAGTTTTCGATGACGTCAGAGAAATGGTTGAGATAAACAAACGGATTTTTAAGCTCTTACGGTGAAAAAATGTGCAACGAACTGTTGACGTAAATTACGCCATAATAATTATTACACCATACACATGGGATAATCAGTGCATCAATGTGATTTTTAGCAAAAATTGCTATTTTTGCTGCATGCCATAGAAAACAACGATTTAGCATCAAAAGGCTAAAGATCGAAAGGCCGAAAAAATAAGGCGAAAAACGAAAGATCTAAACTTGTAAGGCAAACTTTTTTATTTTCGTTTATTTTACATTGTGTTCTTCTTGATTGATTAATTGGGGAAGAATTCATTTGCGATTAATTAATTTCACTTGTTACCAACTCAGCGTTCTGCTGAGACAATACGTTTTGAAAAATATACTACTCAAGTTTTCAGAAGCTAAAATTTCATTTATTTTATTCCAACCGCAAAACTATTAGCAATTTAGTGTCAAAAGAAGACAAAATCTTAAAGCGAGTGGTCGAACTTAAAAATTACAAGGGGCAGCCCTATGGGGTTCCACGAACTGTAGACGTAGGACTATACTACTTAATGTAAACGTAAGAAAGAAGATAGAAAACCGTAACCGAACTAATATCTGGAACTAAATCTTTATAGCACAAGATCAGCTTTTTAAAATTGTAAAAACTTTTCGATTGTGTGTGGTAAAAACCCGGAACGGCGAAGAAAAATCAAATTTAGGCAATATACATGGTTCTATCACATTCGCCCGAATGACATTCACCCGAAAGTCATTTACCCGAATGACGTTCGCTCGAAAACCATTTACCAGAATGGATCATTTACCCGAATGTCATTAACCCGAATGGACCATTTACCCGAATGCCATCAACCCGAATGGACCACTCGCCCGAATGTCATTAACCCGAATACCACATTCACTCAAGCATAATATAAAATCGGTAATTGTCTAGTTTAGTGACTTTTGTGATAGAAGTCCGACTTTAATGCGGTTTTTTTGCCAAAAGGATGTATTTTAACCTAAATAAACCAAATCCGAGCGGGAAATGTGAAATCTTTAACTAAAGTTTGATAAACTGAACAATAACAAGTGAGCTTATACAGCTGAGCTAGTTTGATGCGGCTTGGCCGCATATCCGAGGCCAATGATCCGAAGCGGCGCCGTTGTTCCGTTGGACGAGGCGTTGATCCACCCGTCGCCGGAGTTATAAGCAAACCTGTGATCCTCTTGTTTGCCCGGTTTACTCAAACATAGGGGCTATAGATAGTTTAAAGCCGACTGAGCGGCAGCGAAGTCGGACAGTGCACCAGAAAGCGATGTGGCGTAGCCACATTAGTCAACCGTACACTGATCAATGTGGCTATGCGACATCGCTTTTAGGTGTACTATCCGACGTCACTGAGGTTCTGTTGCCAACGCCACAAATGCTCTTCAGGTGCAAACTGATGCATATAGGACGCAGTTGTCAGCTCGAGCGGTGAAATCTTCTGGTAAACCTTACAAAATAATAAGAAATCTTTCGGAAACACGACCGATCGAGGTAAATATATATTAAGATGTTCCGTTAACGAATTGAATCAATTAAATTAGTAATTATATCTTGCATGGTGGGAGTCCATTTGGCACTACACCGTTAGTAAATAGTAGCTCATAAATGTTATGTTGCGAAGCTAGTGTGATGCGGCTTTGCCACAATTACCGAGGTCGAGGAACCGAAGCGGAGGTCCCTACTCGGCAAACCTGCGATCCATTGGTATGCTTGGTTTACTGAAATATAGGGGTAGATTCCTTCTTTAAATATGACCAGTTCTTTGAGTTTGTATACCAAATAGCCCTCGCAATCAAACCGGTGATCCACTCGTTTGCCCGGTTTACCCGCACTTAGGGATTGATTCCTTCTTTTAAACATGAGCAGCTCTTTTTCCACAATTAGGGGTTGATTGCTTCTTTCAAACATGACAAATCCTTGGATCTGCATGCCAAATAAGTCTGCAAAGAAACTGTTGATCCACTCGTCTGCCCGGTATACTCAAACATAAAGGTTGATTCCTTCTTTCAAAACAAGAGCAATTTCTTGAATCTATATACCAAATAGCTCTCTACGTAATATTGGATTTCGAGACAGTTCAAGTTTTTTCAGAAAAATAAAACAACTTGGTCATCAGACAAAATATTCGGAAGATCACCGAATACAACTAATTTACAAACAAGTTGTCGCCTTGGCTTTCTTGCCCCATCAAGGTATTCCAATGGCACTCGAAGAATTGAGGAAAAGTTGCCCAAAGGCTCTCGACGATTTTTTGGATTACATTAGTAAAAATTGTATTTTTGGTAGGAAGGAAACTAATCAAAAAGTTTCTCGATACCCTTCTTTGCCCCTCGCTCCGTGGTCAGTTTTCGAAAATGTATCGACAAAGTTTCCTAGAACCACCAATAATGTGGAAGACTAGCGCAATAAATGGAACGGTTTGTTAAGCCGTGGCAATTCTATGGTGTGTTGAAGCAGTTGCAGCTTGAAGAGAAAAACCCTAGTACGTATGTTTTACGTACACTACAAGCGGTGCCAACAGCTAAAAGTCTAAAAAACTCACGAAAGGACTTAAAACTGGAAATCCTAGTTAAATCATACAAACCAGGTGATTGGATTAACTATTTGACTGGTATAGCTTTAGTGTTAATTTCTTCATATCATCAAATGTAATAAAATTTGTATTTCATCTTAATAAATTATATTTTTCCGATTGACATTTCGATGTTTTTCGGGTATATGGAATTCGGGCGAATGGCATTCGGGTTTATGTTGCATTCGGGTTTATGTTGCATTCGGGCGAATGTCTTTCGGGTGTTCGTGGCATTCGGGTGAATGACATTCGGGTTTATGTGACATTCGGGCAAATGTGCTTCGGGTAAATGGCTTTCGGGCGAATGTCATTCGGGCGAACATGACAGAATCATATACATACCTATTACCTACATACACATTCGCCTCAAACATTGAACCCAAGCGCACAAAGGAAAATGAGTCAACGCTGATGATGGATAGAGCTATAACCACGACACTATGTTATTCGTGTTGTGTACGAATAATTGCGTTCGAGATTGCACATAAAAGTGTGCTGGAAACGAGTACAACACAAAAGAAAGCATAGTTTTTAAACGGGCAAGCTCAGTCGCGTGTTGAATTGAACGGCACTGGATAGTGCACCTCCACAGCCAGTTTAACGGAATTCTAACTCAGCTACACTGGCTGTGAAAACACAGCACAGTGATCTGCTCCGCCTGCCGTTCAACAGGCAACTGAGTTTGTCCGGCCAAATCCGTTCTTTAAATAGTCGATGATGACGTCACTCATAGAAGCGTAGCGCGCTAGGTATACAAATCAGTCGTGCCAGACTTGGGAAGCGTTATCTTCTGTGTGTAAATGTGCGATATCTTGACTAGGTTGTACATTATTTAAATTTTTAATGCAACGATATCAAAAATCTTCGGGTTTATCCATTGGAATCTATTTTTAGAAGTATTTCGAGGCGATATGCGCAAAAAATTTAAAATTTATCGTGAGATGACTGAATTATATGCATTGAAAATTGGACCATATTTCGTTACATACCATTTTTGTAGAATTTGCAAAGTGCACCCCCATATTGAAAACAAAGACGTAGTCCTACGTCAAAAATTTTTCGAAGCTACTTACATACATTCGTCGATTTCTGTAGTTCTAAAAAACGGAAAAAAATGGTTTTTGGCCATGGAACCTTTGCAGAAAAACGCGTAGGTGAAAAATTGCTACGCTGCTACTATATAGTGATAAAATTACTTAAAATATTTTTTTGGGCTTGACAATTAGTATTATAAACCACATTTATCTAATTTATTTAATAATTCAATTTGAATTGATTAATCCTAAAAATATTTCCAATGAACTGTGTATTGTCAAAAGAAGGTGATAGGTTTTGGCATGGGTTTTGGCCAACCTTAAAGAATTTCGTAATTTCATATTATATTAGAGAGATTCAAAAAGTATTTAAAGCAACCTCACATATAATCTCATTTAAATTCAATATCTTTGAAAATCATTGAAATATTTCCATAGAACTATCATTGATAAAATAAGGTAATATATTATATATAACGTTATTATGATGTCGTTTTTGTACAGAATAGGAAGGATAAATATAAGTTTTTCATTTTGGCAGTAGGGTGTTTAGCAGACATTTTGCCTAACCATTATTTGCAATAATGGTCATTTGAATTATTTTTATCCCCAGGATGTCATTTTGCATAATTTCTATTGTGGGGCATAACGGACAGAATTATCTTTATCTGCAGGCTAATGGTCATTTAGCATAATTTCTAATAAGCGTAAAGTGAGGTTGATTTGGTATAACGGACTTTTGGCATGATTTCGAGAATTTGTCACACTGAAGGTTTTTTGACATATATATTTTCATCTTTAGGGAAAAGACATAACTGTGCAAGAAGTATGGTCATTTGGCATAATTTTGAGCCGTGCTACTGCTGAGGGTAATTATTTTTATATTCAGGAAAACTTTAATTTAGCATAATTGGTCGTTTGGCATAGCTATATTTGGATTCAATAACATTACCTCGAAAATCGTCCCCAGAAAATAAAATGCCAAAACTTTTTCCCGAAAAATACATTTTGCAGAAAGTGTCAATTCTCAAAAAACTTAAAAAATACCAAAGCATAGAAAAATTTTGTTCACCGAAAATTCAAAATTTTTCAACAAAATGCGTAATAATCGTTTCAATTACATTGCATTTGCTCAAATGCTTATTATGATTCGTTCGGGGAAGGTTCATTTTGTGATATTGGAATAGAGCACAAACAGATAATCAATTGAATTGTTTTCATGAATGAATTATGTGATTCTCAAAGTGCTAAAAGTGAATTGCTATTCGGCAAAAGTTTGTCTTTGACTGAGCAGTTCTTCGGGTTCATTAAATGACTGAAATGGTGGACAAAAGGGGGAAATGTTCAAGACATTCTCCAACATGAAATTTTCGAAGTTCAGTATGAATCATCTGGTTTGGCAAGCTTTTTGCAACTGTGACTTGAAAAGCTGCATTTACCTTGTAACTGGGACCATGAGCCAGGAAATTTCATCTTCATTTATTTTATTCTTTAGTGACCGTCATATGAAACGATCAATGAAACACATCAAATAAGAAACTTCGATCCTAGCACCTCAAAAGCCTGTAAATAAATAATGATTGAATTCAAAAATGTATCAACACAAATATTTGAAACGCGAAACTCTAAAGAACAGTTAATGCTTAAAATAAGAGACAATCTTTTATAAAATGTCAGTTTCAACGCATGAAAAGTCTTTCGATGTAATAATTTTTGACATAAAACATTACATAATCATTTGACATAACAGTCGTGTAGTAGAAGTACAATTTGACGTAAGGACGTATTCTCGAAAGTATTGTGTCTTATGTTTGAGTTAACCGAGAAATCGGGTAGCTCAAACGTTTACGTATGAAATGTTTCAAAAGTAAAAGAAGGATAAATGCTCAAAAACCCACCAAACTTTGTGTCGAAATGTCCATTAATTTCGATTTTAATAAAGATTAAAAAACAAATTAACCGCTATGGTTAAGCATTCCGGGCAGACGAGAGGTTCACAAATTCGCTTGCAAGCTTAATTTGCTTGCAGATTCAAAGAACTGCTCATGTTTGAAAGAAGGAATCAATCACTATCGTCGAGTAAGCCGGGCATACGAGAAGATCACAGTTTTGCTTAGGAGGGGCCGCTGCATCCGACGACTGATCTTCAGAAGTTTTACATCATTTCAGTTCCTCGCAAAGCTTTGACTTCATCGCATGACCTTACTATTATTTTAAAATCCATCAACAAGTGCTACGCACAACACGGTTTCTTTCTATTATATCCCAGGAAGAGGAGAGGGGTGGTACCGCCTACGATTGTTGCCGAATTCACTTCCTAGCTTCCAAACATATGCTGATCTTTGATCCAAAGGGAATCACTAAACATTAAATATCGCTTCTGGCACAAGATGATAATTGAATCTATTTTCAATGTCTATAAGTATTTCTCAGACATCTGCTACGAGAATTTTGTGCGACCTTTTTTACCTTCTCGCTACCAATTATTATAAGGACCTTCTCATTGGTTTGTGTTCTATTCAATATATACACAACTATGGTAAACTAATGGTAAAGGGATTTTATAATTTATAAGTAACTAAGAGTCTCCGTTAGGCGCTCTCAAAATACATCTAATTATTTGAGTTATTTTGACCCAATAAATTACAAAATTTCTTGTCAGTAAAAAAAACAAAAATATTGGGAGTGTGCGTATAGAGAGCACAAAGCCAATGCACAGGACAATTGCCCTGGTAGGACGGTTACTGTTTTAGAAGCAACAACTATACCGTCCTACACCAAAAACGTCATAACCACGATTTGAATCCGATCGATGTGGAAGAAATTTCGTATCGAAATGCTGATATCAGTTTGCCTTTTGAAATTTCGCCTTTTGATTTTTCCGCCTTTTAGATTCGGCCTTATGATTTTCAGTTTTACGGTCTCGACCCTGTTATTGGTAATCGTCTAGTTTGTAGACTTTAGGGATAGAGGTCTTTTTGCAGTTTTTTGCCAAAAGGTTGTATTTGAGGCTAAATAAACCGAATCCGAGAGCGGAAATGCGAAATTTTGAACCAAGGTTTGATAAACCGAAAAAATAAGTTGTGCTTAATAACATCCATAACAATGACAGTTCTTTAACAAGTGAGCTTATGCAGCGGAGCTAGTGTGATGCGCCTTGGCCGCATATCCGAGGCCATGGATCCGCAAAGCCGCTGAGGATTCGCTGGACGAGATGTTGATCAACCGTTCGCTAAGTGAACCTGTGATCCTCTCGTTTGTCCGCTTCACCCAAACATAGGGGATATAGTTTAAAGCCGACTGAACGGCAGTGAAATCGGACTGTATGCTAAAAAACGATGCGGCGCAGCCACATTAGTCAGCAGCTTAAGCACAACTTATTCTTCAGTTAATCAAACTACAAACTACACTGTCCATAAAAGCATGAGTCCCATATTGAAAAACAGCAAGCCGAGAAAAACGCTGTTCAAAATTTGCATTTTCATTGAGCCTTATGCATGGGACAACCATGTTTTGTTATTTTTTTTAGATGTTTTCTAAACAAACCTGGTAATCTTATTTGTGCATTGTGATTCAGTGGTGATACAGAATACAATCCAACAGATAACTCATTTTTGACAAAAATCCACATGGGCTCGGATATGTGGCTCTTAAGCTTTTCTAGGCAGTACACCTTACACCATTAAAAATCGACCTGTATCACAGAAGTCCTTAGTGACAAATGTAGACAAACTGAGTTATTTGAAGCGCAGCATGTGATTACAACATAGCTAACGAATCCCGAAAACCAGGATTCATTATACCCAGTATTTATCAAAATAACAAGCATTATATAAGAAGTCGCAAAGTTTTCATGATCATATTTTGAAATTTTGCACTTGAGACCTTTTAAATTGAAAGGACCTATGCGTGAAACATTTCAAAACCTCTGCAACTGCTCATAGGCGCCATGCAAAAACGACGCAAGATTCATTTCATTCTATGTTTTTCCCACTGCACATAGGTACCTTGTAAAAACGTCCTAAGCATCAAAATAAAAGAAATTATTTTCTTCTGTTCATGCGACTTATTTTCGAAGTTGAATTTAAAAAGTATAATAAATTAAATGATAATTGGAAAGCTTGGTTATTCTAAATTAACATCCCATTCGTTGGTTTTAACCAATTCCAGCCAATGGTTTGCTAATATAAACTAAAGTTTCCCGCAATGTTTTTCTGCAAGACTTCTGTTAAATCCAGTGCAACTATTTACCATAGTAATGAAGAACATTCGTATTCCGGTGCTCATTTTGTATAAAACTTTGAAGAAATTCAATATTCGTCGCAAGAGCTACCTTTGCTGAAAAAAGCCTTATGTGCAGCGTCGTATGATTCTTAGGCCCGAAAAAAAGACCTAAGTGAAAGGTCCTATAATTTCAAAAAGACGCATCATTCTAAATCGTTTAAAAAATACATTAGCGCTAAACATTTCATGTTTTTAGTATTATTTACCCTTAGAGCATAGTCCTTGGACTATATTGACATAATTGTTCCATCAAAACACATATTTGTTCTCTAATAGGGATTTGTTTTAGGTCCATGAATCTTCAGCCTCGTTTTTCTCAGTTCGAGCTCAATGTCACTTAGGACCTTTTGAATAAGTACTCTTGAATTACCGTTTTTTGCCGTGATGCAATTTGATGGGGGGCACCCCTTAAGCTATGGTTGATGATGACATTTATAGAAATAATAATGATGAGACAAAGTAAATGCAACCCACGATTTTATTAAATAATTATTTTAATCCGCAACTTAACGTACGTTCCCACACCACTCCATTATCATTATAATTTTAATTTTTTATTTTCCAGAAAAAATGGCCCAAAACATCACCGAAGAGATCAAAAGACTGCACCGCCGGAAGCAGCTGACATTCAACACTGGCAACATGGAGCGCATGCAGGACTCAGAATCCAGCGGTTCCGAGATGGGCCCAGACAGTCCCCGCAGACCGGACAGTCCGCCAAGTATGGTCAAAAATCCGGAGAAGGCACTCTTCACATTCAAACAGGTACGTGCTTCTCTTGGTTCCTTCATCATACTGAGACAAAGGAGCATCATGCATGGTTGTCATGCATACGCACAAGCTGTTGAGAAACGGCACAATAGGGGTAGCAGGACCTTTTTTTTGTAGGAAAGGACCTGATAAAGACAGATGTGTATTGCAGTTGTCTGAAATCCCTTGTAGCATGGATAATTTTTATGCTTCTTTTTTACGAATTTTCTATTAGACGCAGCAAAGAAAATGAGAAATTTTTACCTACCCTGCTTTTTTTTGATTGCCTTTGCTCGATTCAGCACGTTCAAAGAATGTGAAAAAAAAAATTGATTTTATCAATAGATTAAATAAAAAATCTCAAATCAGGTTGAGCGGATATTTTCGTATATTGTAGGGTAAAGTCAAGGGGTGAGTCGCTTAGCACAAATCGAATTGTGCTCACAAACAAACAGCATGGTAGCTTGTGCCGCAATGTGCCACGATGTGCCATGGTGTTCAGTAAAACAAAAGCAATGGTTGCTATGATTATTCAACTACATTTTGTTGACAATTTTTGAGTTGTCAAAAGTGTGCCTCATTGTGCC
Organism: Topomyia yanbarensis; assembly: GCF_030247195.1. Lineage (NCBI taxonomy): Eukaryota > Metazoa > Arthropoda > Insecta > Diptera > Culicidae > Topomyia > Topomyia yanbarensis. The sequence continues at coordinate 311,819,660 of NC_080672.1, read as the reverse complement.
ACACATTGTGGTAACGAGTGAAACGATCGTGCATTACTGTGAATCGTAATCTCATATCGTGTTATCGTAGGTGATACAGTGTGTATGGCACATTGTTCACCGTATTAGAGAGGGTGCCTACCATCGATGGAATGCCTATAAATTGGCATCAACAGCTTTACTTGTTCGTTAAAATCCAATATAGTAACACAAATGCTCTGAAAAAAGTGAAATGCCCGCGTTTGAGCGCAACGAAACTCGAATCGAGTGCCCCAATTGTCGTAATACCATTTGACCCACTGCTCTGCAGCCCACGCTTATAATGTTAATGTCGTTTGTGGCTTCTTATCCTGAATTCACCGGATCTTCGTTTTACCTGTTATATTGAACCACAAACTAAAGTGCATTAACCTAGTTCAATCCGCCAAACATCTTAAACAAGTTGGATATCTCACCGGCTATATTGATACTTGTCCCTCTCGAAGCCCGCATCGTTTTTCCCGTCTAACGCGTTTTGCCAATCGATGACGGCGCCGGTGGTTGAGTGGTAAGCGTGACCGCCAATTATTCCAATTTGCCTGGGTTCAACTCCAGCCGAGGTCGTTGAGATTTTTCTGAGGTGAAAAAATCTGTGGTCACGTCTTCCTTCGAAAGGGAAGTAAAGCCGTTGGTCCCCCGGTCTATGAGTTTTAGTGGATCGATATCTAGTTCAGATAGTGAAGTCACCTCTCTGGTGTCGGTAAAGAAGAAATGATCCAACTTCTATACTCTTACTAACACTAACACTTACTAACTCCTCCTGTGATATTTGTGGAGTGCGCAGTAGTATATACGGCCTCTAGCAAAAGCAAGTATCGGACTAACCATTCCTTCCCTTTCCTTCCGCGATCTACGTTCGGGCCTGGCCGACGCCGGCGGTATTGATCAAACTTTAGGATTACCAGGAGTTGCACATTGAAAGTAGTTTTCCTACAGGACATTCCATGTGAAGATTCCCTCTCGAGAGGAGTGGTTGTCTGGCTATATGGAAAGACAACGCAAGTACATAGTCTGTTACACTGACGACGGTTCTCTGATGGAGGGACGTGCTGGTGTTTACTGTCGTGAAACGAGACTGTAACAATCTCTCTCACTAGGTAGATACTGTACACACCGAAAAAAAATATTGGTAAAAGTAAGAGTGTTCCGCTCTTAACAAAAACCAACCAACGCCTACTATTAGGTTGAAAGTAATTTTTTTAAATTAATCAACAATACCAAACAAAATAAAAGTTTTCCTTTTAAACTGATGAAGAATAGTAATCAAAATAAAAATTTTATTTTCAAACTAAGAGTATGCATTGGTTGTTTTTTTACTAAGAGTGAAAAACTTTTATTTTTACCAACATTTTTTTTCTGTGTGTACTGTATTCTCCCGCGTTCGCGCTATCATGAATGCCTTCAGTGGACCAAATAAAGAAAAGAAAGCTCTCATATCCACTAGACAACACGTTCCATAGCGACATGACCAGGAACTCTAGTGATATGGCGTAACTCCCTGTCAGAATCTGAACCGTATTGAAAACTAAATATCAGAATAACGGTTTGCGTGACTATCCAAGAAGAACTTCATTTTCTTTTTACACCGAAAATTCAGTATCAGATTCACGGTCTGCGCACGATCATCTAAGAACACACGCGAATATGCGAAATGACGCACGGAGGAAAACTCGAATTTATACATACAAAGTTAAGTGCACATTAACACACGCGACATACAAATGCACACGTGATCGAATACGTTAACGCACAAACGCTTCAGCCCTTCGCGACAATACACGCTATGGTGAAGTAATTACGCCCGCACATATCTGAACCTTACAATGAATATCATATGCAAACCCGCTGCAATTGGCCTTAAGCAGTGCTTTAGCGGGTGACATTTTCTGTCTCGTCTGCAATTGTGGTGAGTGATTCTGACGAGGAGCCTGGCCGAGACCCTAGCTCTACAGCTCCAGTTTTTTGTTATTACTGTCAGAAAATGTTTGTTATTCCTACTAGCCAGTCTTTATATAGAGAGTGAGCCTGGTGTAGATTTAATACTTTTATTTAAATTACCGAAACTGTTTTTTTGAAATAAAGCATTTTTGTTATTCAAAATATGATCTTATTTTTAAAACAATGGAAAAATGCATCTCATTTGAACATTTTTTGTTCTTATAAGAACCAATTAAAACCAATATCCTGATTATTGTATTTTATTCTTTTAGCCTGAGGGGCTCATGTTTTGCGTCAATTCCTGATTTCGCCCAATTTCTTCTAAACCAAGCTTTTCAAGCTGTTTTAATAGCTTCTCTACTCGTTTATGTTTCAAAGTTTTGCCAGTGTATCTTTTTCCTGAAATAAAAAATATTGGGTTCGTATTACATGACTAACACTTAATTTCCTAACCTTTGAAAAGATTCAAGATTATCCTTGAATTTGAATAAAAGTTCCAATTTATCTGATACGAATATTCCCCGTTTTTCTGTCAGATTTTAGAATAGAGGTAATAAGGTTACTGTGCCCTAATTCATTTTAGCTCCTGTATTCGTCCCACCCATCTAAATATATTAGTTAGAGCAGTGTCTGCTATCTTTATTCAATGCATTAGGTCAACTGGTAGGATGAATAAGGGTGCGTTGGACCCGAGTTTTTGTTCGTGCAAACGCGAGTATTTTACATTTTTCAAACCAGGTTTTTTTACGCTACTGCTTCTTAAAAACGAAGCAAGGAAGATGATACCTATTTTAGCGCAATCCAATCACGTTAAGTCGAGTTACAATCAAAATAGTGTGACATCCTGACTAATGAGATAAGTAAGGGCTCGTCTGTCCTATTTTTCTTATTCAGAAATGTCAATATTTTTGAACCAACACTGTCTGGTACTTAAGGGAAAAATAAATTTTCTTTCTGTTTCAATAAAATCTTTGAATTTGAATCAAAGTCGCAAAATAATTGATCCAAATATTCATTTTTTTTCTGCGTGTATAAGGAAGCGTTCATGATAGTTTCACTTTTACGCATCAATATTGTATCATAGATGACGTAAAGATGGACAGAGGCAGAATCCGTGGAACTAATATGCCACAGTTGGAAACAATATTGGTGTATTTGATTCTACCCCAAGGAGCAGAACATTCCTATGTTTGCCATTCATGATTTAGCAAGCGATTTGTACGTGCGGAAAACAGAGCTCCGATGTGATCCGATGTAAAATGAGCATTTTTTAGCCAAAACCATTTACTAGGTCGGATTTACCCCACCTTACCCTACGTGAAATCTGATGTGGAAGGAAATTTTATAAAAAAACCACGAAAAAATTTTTATAGGTAATTCATCATTGGCCCAACCCTGATTTTTTTTAAATTTGTTATGTGGACGGGGACTGAATCAGCTGTACAATTCATTTCAAACATGTATTGCAACCAGACCGTAATTGTACTGTGTTAATATTTTCATTTAGTTTGGTTGCTTCTTTTATTGAAACATGCTGTAATGTAAAATGTTTCAAACTTTATTACATTTCAGGTACAAATGATCTGCGAGCGTATGATGAAGGAAAGAGAGGATGCCTTGCGGGAGCAGTATGATGCCGTTTTGACCACCAAGCTAGCCGAACAGTACGACGCATTTGTCAAATTCACCTACGACCAAATACAGAGACGCTACGAAGCGGCGCCAAGTTGTAAGTATTCGATCGAATGGAACGGCAATATGATTCTGATTCTATTTTATTTGTTGCAGACCTCTCCTAATCAGCTAGTTATTTAATATCGTAACTGCAGAAAAAACACAACGTAGAATGATATGCATTCACGCAACACTAAAATAGCAACACTACAACAAAACAATACACACACATGCATCTAAATGTTTAAAATCCTGATACCTATGTCTTACTGAATAGAGCTCTTCATTTATGTTGTACTAAATTCTACTAGCCATACATACCTACTGATCTAACACGAGAGAAAGGCAAGAAATCCCAATAGGGATAAACACTCAATCAGCAGCAGTAGTCTGATAACGAGTATTTGATTGTATTCTAAACAGTTCTTCAAGCAAGGTTGAATTTTTTTTCGCTCGGTTTATCGATGTCGTTTAGTTACATTAACGAACTAATAAACTTATGCAATTATAAAGCTTTACGTACTTCAAAGGACACGTACAACTGGTCGAGGCGCAGTGTTGCCCGTTTTCCGTTACTAAGTCCCAGTAGTTCCGTAACTGCTCATCATATTCGAAGAAAGCAAAAAAACGCAAATACTAACTGATCGGTCTGGCCTATCAAGAACAAGAAGGATAAACTTTGTTGTTCTGTACACTTCTCAATGATGGATTTTTTTGCTATTCGTTTATACTCGATTTATTACTTTGAAGAGAGTACCTAGTAGTATATTTTTAGTCCTTAATTTTGGATCTTAAACAATCCATAGCAAAATTTAGTTCTAAGCGTTTTGTTTCGTTGATGGTATGAGTATAATGCTAATTCTATTTGTTTTTCCTTTTCCATCTTTCTCATTGATTTTGTTTCCCTTCGCCATTTCCCCCCACCATAGTCAATTTTGTTCAATAATTTCAACATTTTGTTCTACTCTTGTGTAAAAATAGTCGATAGTTTGTTTTCTTTGTACAACAGTGTACTTTTGCAATAAGCCTAACACCGATTCCATTAAAGAGTCACTTAGTTTTGTTGTTTCTGGAAATATGTAACCTAACTAATAATTGACTTTCGTGATGCTTCCGGGATAGCCACGCGAAAGGCGAAAAAAGTAATTACAGTCAACAGGAGATATTTCAAAGAGGGGTAAAACTAAACAAATTATCTCATTGAATAGGGAAACTTGATAATACTAATAGAATACGATGGTCAAAAACTAGTGGTAAAGCGAGCAAAAAACTAAGCATAATAAATAGACAACACACAACATATACATTTATACATATGAAACTATATATATATTTATATACATATAGACAAAAGCATAACAATTGTTTAAAGCTTAACCATCTAGAAACCAGAAAACAACTAACTGACAAGATGAGATAGACAGAAGAAACAGTTCATGTAAAGTTAAGTTTCTATATAAGTTAAGGTTAAATTAAGGCGAGAGTAAAAAAGTTGGGGGAACCCGCAAGGATCGTCATTATATATTAGTATACAGAATAAAAAAAGCAAAAGATTGAGCGAAAAGAAAATCGAAAAACACAAAAATTAAGCTTATATTACGAACAGTGAGATGAGTAAGTTAAAGAGTAAGCGTTTATATACATATGTTTTATATAAAACGATGAAAATGCAACAAAATTATTCTTCAAATCACTAAACTAATCGTTTTGCGAGCAGATAACAAAAGCGTATATAATGTTCCGGCGTCATACAAAGTAACTCACGTGAGCACCTTCATAGAATCAAATAGTGCATTAAAAGGCAGCAGCAGTGCTACTAATTAAAGAAAAACTACCTACCTTAGCCAAAACAAGCCACAACAGCAGACGCATGAACCTAGCTCATACCTTTACAAACAATGTACGAACCGTTCGATGTTTAGTCACAGAAACAGAAAAGGAAACCCCACTTAGCAACTCCACAATCACCAACAACTTACACAACACTCACCAAAGCAAAACAAACAAGAAATAAGCCGAGAGGAGATATTTCGACAGTAACAAAGATTGAGTAGAACATAATCAGCTGTCTACAAGAATGAGTTATGTAAAACAAAACTACGTTAGAGGGTTTGGCGAGAAAGAGGAGAAACAACAAAAAAATCTCAAAACGTCGTTTTCAGTTTAGCCTTCCGTAGTTCAACAGTTCTCTGAGCGGTTGGATTTGAATTGTAGCAGGTCGAAACAATCATCCCTACCTACTAACCAAACAACATGCGAATAAAGTGCAGTTTGCCAAGTCCATAAATTGAGACATCGCGCTTGATGTTAGCCTATTTCAATCTTATATCACTTTCTTATACAATGTTGTTAATGTTCAAGGTAAAATGAGTTGCAAGTTCTCCTTCAGTAGTACTTTAACGGCGGTGTATTGGGAATGGGTAAGGGATTGTCTATAATGAAGGGGAGGGGGGGGGGGGGGGGGGGGGTCAGGTAAGGTAACGAAGAATTTATTCTGCGATTCACCCTCTCCTAGGTTGACGGTATTGCAAACATCTTCAAGCATATTTGAGCCGACACCTGCTTTAGGATGGTTATTGCATTGCGCTTCGATAGTGGTGCATCGAGGAGACCGAGAGGGCTTATGGGCCTTTTTTATGTTTTGGGTTTTTTCATACTCTGCACCAGCCCAAACTAACAGTCAACTAAGAGCCTGTGCACACTGGCGTGGCCGATTGGCGGGTCGCCGTGGATTGATTTTTTCTGTGGGCTGTGTTTGCAAACATTGTTCAACAGCTTAACGGCAGTCTTTGTGAGCACGGCTCGCAGTGGAAGTCATTGTGTGTCGATTTGTCGGTCGACCTCGGCAACGTGCACAGGCGCATTAAAAAAAAATAACAGTAGAACCCTATTAGTTGTGTTGTGTTGTAATAATTGTAGTTTTTGGTACTAGTGTACAATTGTGTGCTAGCCGTGTGTCTATCTGTGTATGTGGGCGTCTGAGTATTTGTGACATGTGGACCAGGGAATGGATGCAGAACTGGCTTATATGATGGAATAATGGGTGATCCTTCTTGGGATTCGTTGGTCACTTTTTACTGATGTTCAATTCGTGCATTCGATTCGATTCATGCGGATTGGATAAATGAAGGTACGATTGATTTACCGACGCACGTCAATCATCCATTCCCGTCCAGTATAACTCTCATAACTTCTAACGGAATTAATTGTCGTTAATGGTAAATATATATCATTTTCTGGCATTTGGACGATTCCAAGTAGTTTTATTGCATGGTACATGTGTTGTTCAATTAATATTCAATAACAGTACTCACTCTACTCTTTGATACCGTATACCGACCTTGCTTGTTATCCACCAGGATTCAGAACAATGAACTGTACGCCAAACCTTTTCAGAATACATACTTTTTACTCAATAGAAAATGAGATCAAATAGATTTGAGTCTTAGTGGAATGATATAGCTGATTGTGTTATAGTGAGAAAGTATATAGATACGGAGCATTACATAGTGAATATGGCTTGTGAGGCTGCAGGGTTTGGATGCTTAGGAATTTCTAAACGGACGCTTCTTCCCGTTGGAATCAAGATAAGTTATCCTTTTTCATATTTTAATCTGCAATGCCCTTCATATTCTGTATATTATCGCACCAAGTTAGAATGTTTTTAATGTGTGAACCGACCATGGAATATATAGTAAAATTACGCAGTTCATCTCACACACATACACTGTTTGGGATCGATTGGGGTCTGTTTGCCAGTTGTTGGACTTTGTAAGTCCGACAGCCATCGTGTGGATGGCGGCTTGTTTCTTCTGATAGGTTTATTGTCTTTCTAATTGGAATAGTTCCATCCTGACAAAGAGAAATTAAATCATCACCGTCTTTCTTTGCACTGATTCTCTCATTTGTCTTTAAAACGTGCAGTGTACGCTGAGGGACGGGGATATGCAGGGTTTGCTTGATTTCTGTTACCTGTCCTGTCTCTTTTATTCTATTGTGATTTTTGTGAGTTTTCCTGCATATATTTCTGGTGAGCGTTTGGGAGGTGGATGGACCGAGTTTGTCTAGTGCGTTGAGTCAAGGGGAATACATGGAGGGGTTTGCTGTTGATGATTGAATAAAGTTCCCCGTGTAGTGTTGACGTTTTCGCTGTTTTCACCTTCTGTTACGGAAAAGCCTATTAATGTGTTGCATCTTCCAACAGTTTGTATTGCCTGCCATGGATAAGCTGCTAGTGAATACACGAGGAGCTCTTTTTGTTCATCGATGAGGTATTGCTCTGTTTGCCTCTCTTTTCTTCTGCTGTGAATTATGTTCATTGAACGTGTTCGGTCTGTCCACTCATTGAATGTTATTGGAGGTGTATGCCCGAGTATACATGGAAATCACGGCGAAGTGCGGGGGAGGGGGGGGGAGGAGAGATGGACAGTGTAATGTATGCTCTTTAGACCCACGTGGAATAGGTATTGCGATTGCCGAGATAATTAATGCTCTCGAGTATTTCGTTGATATGATCAGTATAGTATTCCATTCTATGTGTCTTCAATGCTCACTGAAATTATATAACATTTTTCGAAATTATTTCATTCTGAATTATATATGTAACAGATTGATTATAGATGTAACATACAATATTGAATATTAATTATAATATTAGTATTGTGTTGGGAAAAGACAAGAACATGATTCTCTGCTTCATTTTTTACAAATTCTGCTTATTTTAGCTTCAATCAGTAGATTGCATTCTTCTCCTTGCCTTCGGTGTTGCCTCAATTCGGAGTGGCTAGCGTAAAAAAGCGCGCGTCATCGGTTGTATATCGGACATACAAAGTCGGTCGTTTTAGGGACTTAGGTGGTGCTTGCTTTATACCGCTCAAAATGCATTCCAGCTAGCATAAAAACCCGCGCGAATATCGATTGCATGAAAGTCTGTATTTTATTAAATCGTTCGTGAAGAAAAAGCAATTTATATAATTGTCGTTTCATTACTTGTAGTAGTATCAATGATGGTAATCCATAAATGTTATGTTACTAAATCTTGATCTAGGCTTTATGTTATATTGTATTTTTCTTGAATGGTCGTGTTTTGCCGGAAAGATGAAACAGGGAATAATAAATTCGTGTGCATGCCATCTGAAAAAAAAATTGATTCATTCAAGTATAGGCAACACTCCCGGCAACCGGTTGCCCGGAGTTGAAGTTGCATTTTTCACAAATCAAGTATTTTCGAATTAATTCAACAAACGATAAATCTATCATAAATTCTAACAAATAACAAACACATGATAACATCTCTGAGAGTTGCATAATCGTATCACTTATCAAGGTGAATCCAGATTTGTGTAACGCTTTACCCCATCCCACTAACAAAAACTCCTTCCCGTGGCAAACGTGAAGATGCAGAGGTATACACGGTCTCCATAACAACGTTTACCACACTAATATTCTTTTCCTTCCCCGATGACTGTAAGGACGTGGCCGGCGCCGTTATTGACATTTTAAAGAATAGAACTCTCGAGACTTGTACATTGATGGTGGATAGCTACTCCCAGGCCCCATCTGTTGATTCTCTGTGCAATTTCGCTTGTTCTGGTCAATCACGGAGTAGCAACTACGAATTGTGCGGTCATCATGCTCATGCTCATGCTCAATAACAGTACTCACTCTACTTTTTATTTTATTTATTTTCGGTCTCATGCGTCATATTCCTCTGATGACTTCTCCGAGATAATTTAACATAAAAGGGCAACATTGCTGTCAACAATGACTATTCGCTGCCATCAGACGTCGCCAGGTTTTAGAAAAATTGAGATGTACTTTCATACTCAATTGAATCAGATAAGTAGGAACGAACAACAAACTGTAAGTAGCATATTACACATGTCTTATTTTAACATCATGCATATTTGTATTAACATATTATTTACAGGTAACACACATATCTCAACTTGCAACACTTCCCATACACACGTAAACATTCACACACGCAAATATACAAATGCTCGACAGGTGACTGGGCCAAGTGCATTCACTCGTAGGATCTATCATTTCGATGATCTCCTCGATTCTACGAAACCAGTGCACAATTAAGCTGACATAAGCTAGTCTCGTCTGGTGAATGCATGTAACCTGGAAGCCCCAGACACGACAGGACGAGACGGACAGATGACGGACTGGACTCGACGGGGCCTAGTTCAGAGTTTTAGGCATTCTTCAATGCACGGCTAGCGAACTCAAAAAAAAAGAAGAATTTATTCTGCGATTCAGATAATCTAATTAGGGCCATTCATAAATTACGTAGCACTGAGGAAGGGGGTTGGTGAAAATGTGACATGTTGTGATATATGGGGGAGAGGGAGCAAGCTAAAACGTTACGTAACATGCTTTTACCAGAGATAGTTTTTTTTGAAGAATTTATTACGTACTAGGGACTAGGCGGGTGTGTAGGTAAAGAAAATTTCGACATTTTGTTCATGGAGAGACCCCCCCCCCCCCGCATAAATCTGTACCATATGCCAACCATTGTATCAAACGTCGAAAAACCATTTTCAATACAGTTCGTGCAACAATAGATTAACCATTGCCTAGTATAATGTCGAACATAACCAGTGTCGTTTTTCCATGCTCGACCATACAAACAACGGGTCGTTAAGAACAGTCACCATACCAAAATATGCGATTTTCCATATACATTTTGACAACATACTATTCAAGAACTATACAGATTATGGTGGCATGCATATTTTAGATCTAGCGATGTATAAAATATTGGCGCTGAAAAAAGTCCTCCCTTTCACATTTCAATTCTATCGATTGATGAAATTTCATTTTGTTACACGCAATCTTCTGATGAGAGCTAGGTTGAGACTAACTGGACTGTCGCTTTATCCAACTGAGCTATCGCCGTAATATTGCAAGACGATGATTTTTGATCATGTTAAACTACAGGTTTTTGGAGCAGCGTGAACAGATATGCGAATAACAAAGACCACCAGAGCAATATTAACCTCTAGCGCAAAAGTACAATGTAGTATACAAATCTCCAATATATGATACACGGAAGGTATTGGAAATGGTAACTAAAATGAGTATGGTAGTATAATAGTTCAATTATAATGGTGGAATATAGCAGTAGTATTCCCAATATGGTGAGTATTAAATGAATAGTTTGGAAATGGTTCCAAAGGTGTCTGGAATGGTATTTATTTATACGGGACGCGTTTGCAAGTCCTTTGTGCGTACAAAATAAAGTGATCTGTGGGCCGAATCTGGTATACAGTCGAATATCGAGTGAACAGATAGGTGCCCTCCTATACTGAGAAGAATGTTTTGACTAAAGGTGAACGAAAATTTGAAAACTGCTAGGCTAGACGTGCCCTAATTTATCTCATTAGTCAGGATGTCACACTATTTTGATTGTAGCTCGATACACAATGACTGGATTACGCTAAAATTTGTATCAGCAGTCTTGTTCCAATGAGGTTGATACTAAGGTGTGGCAATGCTATTGCTCTCTCGCTCGATCTCTGTAAAGCACGTGAACAGCAGATATATGGAAAATATATGGAGTTGAACTTTATTACGTAATAAAGTTACAGAAATTGAGCGAGAGAGCAATATAGCATTGCCACATCTTAGTATCCAGTACATTGGTCTTGTTCGTTTCTATAGCGGACTCTACACGAGCAGAAATATTGACAATAGATCATACATTGATCAATATATTGATGGTGTAAGGTCATCTTGAAAATATTGATTCTGTTGAATTTAAATGGGATTGATGGATTGAAGCATATATTTATTGACAATATTGCTGTCTCGTGTAGGGTCCGCTTAAGAAGCAGTAACATAAAAAATGTGGTTTGAGAAATGTAAAGCGGACCCTACACGAGACAGAAATATTGTCAATAAATATATTGACAAGACTCCTTCAATCCATCAATCCCATTCAAATTCTACGGAATCAATATTTTCAAGATTACCTTACACCATCAATATATTGATCAATATATGATTTATTGTCAATATTTCTGCTCGTGTAGGGTCCGTTTAAAATACTTGCGTTTGAGCGGAACAAAAAGTCGAGTACAACGCACCCTTATTCATCCTACCATTTGGCCTAATGCGTTGAATAGAGATAGCAAACACTCTATGTAATGTACTCAGATGGGCGGGATGAATACAGGAGCTAAGATGAATTAGGGCACAGTAACCTATTGCGTCATCGATTCCTTCTTCGTCAGCTTTATCTGAGTGGAATGCTAGAAAAAAGTAGCATAACGGTGGTTCCTGAATTTGGTGAGATGAATCTAATATATAATTAATTTTTATTATCCATTTAGTTGAATATTATATAAATTACTCCAAACCCACATCCCATTTTCCTTCCCTACAAACCAATTATAACATCTGTAATACTTATGGAGATTGCGTGGATTTCCCGCATATTCTTAAGTAGGTATTCAACTAACATTTCCTTCCATTTGGCGTTCGTAAGGACATGACCAGGTGTGCAGTGAACAATACTATTGCATAAAAAGATTTCACGGTATCAGCCTCCCATGATGAGTACGATCGTTTTTGCTATGCTATTTTTGCATTACGTAATTTCGAATGAACATAGGAGTATTGAAATGTATTCAGGACAAGTAATGTTTTTTTAGCTTATTTAATATCAATGTTTCTAGTTAATACTAAATATCGTTCACAAAATTTCAAATGGTTTATTTTTTAATTTTTTTTTTGCATAGAGGTTTTAACCTTAGGGTCATTCGCTTCTTTTCGGATTAGAGAAGTTTCTTTTTGGACAAATCTCTAAACTATATAACGATAGTTTAGATATATATATATATATATATATATATATATATATATATATATATATATATATATATATATATATATATATATATATATATATATATATATATATATATATATATATATATATATATATATATATATATATATATATATATATATATATATATATATATATATATATATATATATATATATATATATATATACAGGGTGTTTGGTTCATGAGTAAGAATCTCTCGCGGGGTGATTTGCTGTCATATTTGGAGCAAATAATCGTTCTACACATACCATCAAATCTCAACCGTTACAGAGTTATTGAACTTTTTGTGTAAAGAACTTGTTTATCTTAAAACACCTCTAACTCAAAAAGTATACCTCGTATTCTAAATCTTTTAGTGCCATTGGAAAGGCGAGAAAATTTTCTATTGAATAATGTTCTCATACCTTTCAGGAAGTTAGTTTAAATTGCCTTTTAGTTGTAAAGTAGTTAAAAGTTAGTGTTTTTGATGAGGTTTTTTTTAATTTTCTCAAAATAATGAATTATGACTATAGCAATATCTATTATCCAAAAGTTGGGTTTGAGGATGATTCATAATTTGTTCTTCAACATAATATTCCTATCTCTTCTCGTTTCCTTGTAATTTGACTTCTAAATTTTTCCTGTAATTGACTTGAAAGTTCTTAAAAGGCTCTAATTTAAAAAATATGCTTTATATCGCTATTATCAGGGTTTCATTGGAAAGCTGAGAAAATTTCCATTCGATGTATGTATAGATATCTTTTAGTTAAGTGTACTACATGACTTTTTACTAGTAAAATAACTCAAAATTTGCGTATTTTGGTGATTTTTGTTATTATCGTCACTATTGTTCATTTGGTGCCCCTTAATATTCTCTATAACTTGTTATTTGACACTTAATCCCTATTCCTTTTCATTTCGCTGCAATTTAATAGTTAACAAAGCATGGCCTTATCACAAATGCAGTGGGTTCGAAATCGTTGTTTTTGCATATGAAACGAGAAGATAAAACTGATTTTGCTTCGAAACTAAAAGAGATAATTGAATGGAGTCAAAGGAAGAATTGTAGAACTTGCTGATATGCATTAATTCCATGATAATAATGGTGAAGTTTATTATTTACTATTTTAAGAAAATAACGAAAATGCCAATAATAACACTAACTTTAAACTAATTAACTTCTAAAAGAATACTAAATACACTTAACTGAAAGGTATTAATACATTTTTCTCTGCAAAATTTTCCTGGCTTTCGAATAAAAATAAGAAAAGGACAATAAGTGCCATAGTTTTTCAATAAGAGCTAGTATTAGTGAATATGAGATAAAAATATCCAAGTTCAATAACCCAAACACATGAAAACAAGACAAGATAAGTGTATCATGTCAAAGAACAAATTATACAACTTTTCAAGACTAACAATTTGAATTATTAAAATAGTGATGTTAACTATTAAGATTTTCGCGAAGTGAACGAAAAATCGATCAAAATTGTTAAATTTTAAATAAATTACTGTGAAAAGATTACTTAACCTAATTAGCTGACACATTTGAGGACACTTTTCAGTGGAAAATTTTCTCACCTATCCAATGGATCTAAAATATTTGAAATACAAAATATATTTTTTGAGTTAGAGCTATTTTAAGACAACTAAGTTTTTTACACAAAAAGTTCAATAACTTAGTAACGGTTGAGATTTGATGGTATGTGTGGAACGATTTTTTGCTCCAAATATGACAGTAAATCACCCCTAAAGAGATTCTTACTCATGAACCAAACACCCTGTATATATATATATATATATAAACCTATATGGATGCTTTTCAATACTGGCTGTGTATGGGTTAGAATAGAATAGAATAAAAATCTCTAAACCTATATACGGGGTTGGGAATCGAACGCAGGTGAGCTGCGTACAAGCAAAGATGATCAAGTACAAGATAGCCCACTGTCAGATTACACGAACAAACCTTAGTCAACATCATTTTAGTGATTCCAACACCATCTTTCGAGTTCTCATCGAACCAGCACAACGTACTTGTACAAATTTCTTTCAGCGTGCAATTGCGCGAGCATGTCAGATAAAAGAGATTATAACTACAAGACAGTCACTGCAATGTAAGCTATGTTAACCCCTTCCGTTCCTATCGCTCCCCCGTGTAACAACATGCTTCATAATTCCTCCTTTTACTCTTAAATGTGTGATGTAATTTTTGAATGACCTTGTAAAAGGGTTTTATAGTCGTTTTTTGAATATATATTTTTGCATGCAAGAGACAGCATGCGACAAATGGTTATCCCTGGATTTGATAGCGTTTGCTTTATAGATTCGAATGAATATGGCTTTGTCTGCGGAAATTTTCGGATTGAAGTGTTATTTCATACCAAAATGTTGCTTTTTGGCACTAAATCTTTCGATAACACCTTAGATATAAGAGATAGAAATAAACCTGCGTAACAAAAATTGTGCATTTTTTTATGCCGAACAAAATCTTAGAAAATTTTGAAATTCTAAAAAATCACCTTGAAAAGTTATTTTGAAAAAAAGGGATTTTCATGGGTGTATCATAGAAAACTCCACAAATGTGTATTAAAATCAAAAGATAGATACATAGTCTCTTCGGCAAAGTTGTGTCTAATTATATTCCCAAAAACTTTGCTGAATAATTTTTTTTAAATGAGCAAACAAAAATTTGCTTCTCAGCTTTAGGGGGATTAATCATCAAATTAATACTAATAATAATAATAGTAATAATAAGATGGGGAATATTTTATAGACAAACTTTGCTGAAGACACTATAGCTCGGAAATCGTTTTTTCGTGGTCAAAACTTTCGATCTCGTTTTTGTCTATTTGGAAACACGGTGCGGTGGTTGGGTGGTAAGCGTAACCGCCACTCACGCTTACCAGAATAAAATTATCCTTTTATTTCATAAACTGATGGAACTCACATTTCTAAATATACAAATATATGAGCGACCGAAAATAAAAGTCACAAGGACAGACAGAACCGGATATAAACTTCAAGCGTAAAAATCGGACTGGGACATTCCTTTGTAAGAGTTGGATAAAAAAAACCTTCAGTGAAAAAAACCGGAAAAAATATATCCGATTTTTACAAAGTTTTTTTTTTGGCCGACTTTTAATCTTGAACATCAAGATACACGGATACTCCTACGAACGATTCATTTATTTTTGAACAATTTTTATACTGGAGGTTCATCCTTGCCGAGTTTTACGGGTGAGAACTTTTTAAGCGATTCTTATACTGAAGGATTTCTGTCCGATTATTATTCTTGAAAGTTTATTTCCGATTTTTATATTCTATATGTTTGAAACGGGTTTTACAAAGCATGTTCTATCCTTGCGACTTTTATTTTCGGTCGCTCATATACAGGGTGTTTGGTTCATGGTTAAGAACCTCTCGAGGGATGATTGACTGTCATATTTGGAGAAAAAAATCGTTCTACACATACCATTAAATCTCAACCGTTAATAAGTTATTGAACTTTTTGTGTTAAAAACTTAATTGTCTTAAAATAGCTCTAACTCAAAAAATATACTTTGTATTTAAAATCTTCTAGATCCATTGGATAGGTGGGAAAATTTTCCACTGAAAAATGTCCTCAAATGTTTCAGCTAATGAGGTTAAGTAAACTTTTCACAGTAATTTATTTAAAATTTAACGATTTTGATCGATTTTTCGTTCACTTCGCGAAAATCTTAATAGTCAACATCACTATTTTAATAATTCAAATTGTTAGTCTTGAACAGTTGTATAATTTGTTCTTTGACATGATACACTTATCTTGTCTTGTTTTCATGTGTTTGGGTTATTGAGCTTGGATATTTTTATCTCATATTCACTAATACTAGCTCTTATTGAAAAAATATGGCACTTATTGTACCTTTTCTTATTTTTATTAGAAAGCCAGGAAAATTTTGCAGAGAAAAATGTTTTAATACCTTACAGTTAAGTGAATTTAGTATTCTTTTAGAAGTTAATTAGTTTAAAGTTAGTGTTATTATTTGCATTTTCGTTATTTTCTTAAAATAGTAAATAATAAACTTCACCATTATTATCATGGAATTAATGCATCTCAGAAAGTTCTACAATTCTTCCTTTGACTCCATTCAATTATCTCTTTTAGTTTCGAAGCAAAATCATTTTTATCTTCTCGTTTCATATGCAAAACAACAATTTCGAACCCGCTGCATTTGTGATGAGGCAGCGAAATGAAAAGCGATAGGGATAAAGTGTCAAATAACAAGTTGTAGAGAATATCAAGGGGCACCAAATGAACAATAATGACGATAAATTTAGTTGATTAATAATTAGAATAATTAGAAAAAAAAACGCATTTTTTGAGTTATTTTACTAGTAAAAAGTCATGTAGTACACTTAACTAAAAGATATCTGTACATACATCGAAAGGAAATTTTCTCAGCTTTCCAATGAAGCCCTGATAATAGCGATATAAAGCATATTTTTTAGATTAGAGTCATTTAAGAAATTGCAAATCAATTAAAGGAAAAGTTTAGAAGTCAAATTACAAGGAAACGAGAAGAGGTAGGAATATTATGCTGAAGAACAAATTATGAATCGTCCTCAAACCCAACTTTTGGACAATAAATATTGCTATAATCATAATTCCTTATTTTGAGAAAATTAACAAAAACCTCATCAAAAACACTAACTTTTAACCAGTGCAGTAAAATTTCATTTCATTCAATCGAATCTGAATGAACGCAGTCAATCAGTCGTCTACGGTAGCATTCATATTCATTTAACGCATCAGTTGCTGTTGATCTGAAGCTCGGTTCATGGCTCTTCACTCACCGTCGCTTTCAAATGAGTCGCAATTCATAGTCAACTTCCTTCGTTTGATTCTCTCAAATGAATAGATCCGCTTTCAATTTACCCAGTGAGCACCAGTCCGGGTAAACCTAAGACAAAAAGAGACAACTGACTTCGTATTTTTGGTTATCTTGCCTTTCTTGTGCCTGATGACAGATGAGTGTATGCAGCTAGCGAGGTTGGCAGTGCAGCCAATTTCTTTGCCATATTTAGATGTTACTATAATACACATAATAATGGTCGTTAACACATTTCGCCAAAATTTAGATGGTACTAATCAATCCAACATTTTTATCACAGCCTATTCATCAGAATCAAATTTGCAACCAAATTATAATAGAGATGAACGTGCTACCAAATACGTTTTTCATTGCAACCAGTTCCAACAAGCTGTTATTACTAGATTCATTATTTTTCATCTGAAATCTGCGAATTTAAGAAATGTTGAAAAATAAATATGATAGCCGCAGTATGATATCATAGTTGTACGAATCTGCAAATTCATTGCTAAAATCAAATATGTAATTCAGCTATTTTCTTTGCCCCTCTACCAATATTTTCCTGTACACAATTCCAATGACATGGTAAAGGAGTAAACACTTCTACACTGGCTCTATAGCAACCCATTACGAGCACAATCTACAGACACGAGCATAGTCGATGTTTTCTTTCAGGAAGAATTCGAAAAGATTTTGCTCGATATGAATGCTATAAACAGGTCATATCGATGGTGTGGTGGGTTTGTTGATTTGAAGTAACCAAAAGTCGCCATATTGGATGGATTGCAAAATGTCCTCAATCATCAGTTTCCGTCATCTATTGACCAGCTTTGCAAAAGCGATATAGATATATTTTGATTATGGTTTTCGCTTTGGTGGTTAACGGAAAACGCCATCTTTGTTTTCAAAATTGCCTAAATTAATAAATTCCGGTATTTTATGACTACTTTAAATGATACCCAAATTGATAGTTGTCTTTACTGTTCACTGCTTGGTAACCAAAAACCGCCATCTTGGATTTCACAATAGCTCAATTCCTTTTAAATAGAATCCATGTTGCTCTCATATCTGATTTTAAAATGACTGTAACCATCGAGATTGAGCTTGCGCTTGACCTTGTGCGACCCCCCCAGGCTGCCACTCAGTCATCGATCTGGACTAGCTGAAGTTGCACAGGGAATCAGTAGATAATTATGCTTGGGGTTAGGGTAACATCTTTCAATGTGCAACTCCTGATAATCCTAAAGTGTTTATTGATCAAAACCGGCGCCGGCCAGGCCCGAACGTAGATCGCGGAAGGAACGTTAGTCCGATACTTGGTATTACTAGAGGCCGTATATACTGATACTGCGCACTCCACAAGTATCACGGGAGGAGGATATTTGTTAGTAACTAGATATCGACCCATCAACTCATGGACCGGGAAACAACGGCTTTACTTCCCTTCTGAAGGAAGAATTTCCACCTCAGAAAAATCTCGGGTGGCTGTCACGCGTACCACTCAAACAACTGCGCCTTCATTTAAAATGACTTTAACCATCGGTTTTTGTTATCTATCATGTTGAACCTTTAACGAGTTCAACCGTTTACTCCTAAGACAAGACAAAGCAACTACCCGACCAGAATGAAATAACAAGATTATAACAGAAAGCAATTTTCGTAGTAAGCTATGCTATAAATCTGTAATATAATGTAATATGTATTATGTGATAAAAAGTTGGATTGATTAGTTCCAGATACATTTTGAAGAAATGTAAGTTAATAAAACGGTCATTAGTATGTGTATTATAGAAACATATCTAAATATGACAAAGAAATTGGCTGCACTGCCAACCTCGCTAGCTGCATACAGTCATCTGTCAACTATTATTCAGCAGGGTACAAGAACGGTAAGAAAACTAAAAATACAGAGACAACTGTTCCAAAATGAAGAGAAAGAAAGGTTCGGAACATTTGTCATTTGTGAGTGTATTTATTTTATACTTGTAAAATTAAGCATGGCCGCCGGGCCACTTGTAGTAAACATAATCATCCGGACGAGCATCCCGATTTTTTGGCCCACGATGAAAAGAGAGAAAAGGCCGGGTTTCACCTCGAATCTTCCGTTTCGATTATTTAGGGACTCTTTTTATCTCGAAACTATTTGTAAAAATAGTTATTACCAAACCAAAACAAAACTTATATTAACAGAAAAGCCCTCTACGTCATTTGTTTATTCTTTTCTTTCCATATCCTCCTGATTTATCAGCTTCATCGAAAAAAATGACAATCTCACTCATACAGAGAAAAAAAAATCCTATCTGTATCTGTCTTGAGTTGTCTCGTCTTATCATAGCCTTTACCCTCTATGTATTTATTATCTTGGTCGGAGTTATTTTCATGTTAGTGAGTGTTCATTCATATTCATTTGTGAGTGGTTCATTGGAATGGTTCACTTCTATTAGCTGAGACCGTGCTAATGTGAGGTAGGTTTTCAATAGAAACTAAACAGGCAAAAACGTCAAATGACCAGAACCTGTTATTCAATTGACAGTGAACTCTGAGTGACTCAAACGAAGACGGCAGCAGAACTCAACTGATATAGTGGTGGTATGCTTACAGTGAAAGACTGGCAGTTTTATTTGAAACGAATATTTTCGTTAGATATTGATATTTTACCGCACTGCTTTTAACTACTTTACTACTAAAAGGTAACTTAAACTAATTATCTGAGAGATATGAGAACATTATTCAATGGAAAATTTTCTCACCTTTCCAAAGGCACTAAAAGATTTAAAATACGAGGTATACTTTTTGAGTTAGAGGTGTTTTAAGATAAACCAATTTGTTACACAAAAAGTTCAATAACTCTGTAACGGTTGAGATTTGATGGTATGTGTAGAACGATTTTTTGCTCCAATTATGACAGTAAATCACCCCTCGAGAGATTCTTACTCATGAACCAAACACCCTGTATGTTCAATCTTTGAAATTCCAGAATGATTTTTGTTGATTTTCTAAAAAATGTGAACACGTCCTCGTTTGACACCATCGGTCTTCCTTGACAGTGAATTTAGCCACATGGGTTAGCATTTTTGACAGTTATCACAGCAAAAGGATAGGGATCTAGGTATGTACACAGATAGCAGACGTTTAGGCTCGATTTGAATCGTGTGTAAATACTCGGTACTGAAATTCAGAATAAATCAGACGTCTGAAACACATTTGGCAAACGTTTGTAGATGGCGCAGTGATCGATACGATGCAGTTAGAGTACAGCTGTCAAACACGTGTAGCAAACAGTTGCGCAGATGACAATAGTGAAATACGGATTTCCAACGTTTATCAATTTGAAAGTTTACACAGGTTTTTGAAGAAATTTTGTTCTAGCCTAAACGTCTGTTATCTGTGGTATGTAGTTCAATGGAAGGTGTTGTCGTGATAATCCAATATTGTAAAGCAAATTATTTGTATCTTTACGTATCTTCAATGTTAGCCTAAGGGCAGATCACTTGTGAGGTATTTTTAAAAATCAGCGAAATTAAATGCATTTCCTTCCATCAAAATAGGCATTCATAATGCATTTTTCGTTGCTGGCAATTAGGTGGTTATTTTAAATGCAACATTTGGGCGATTTGCCGCCGTCATTTTTTGCCGCCCTACCCGCCTTTAAATCCCAGGGAACGCGCCATTCAATCTTCCTTAATTGCCTGGAAATTACGAATAATACTTATTTTCGGATTCATTATCTACTCACATAAACTTATCAGCATACTAGGTAATCAACACCAAACTATAAGAAGAATCAATGGTGAAATTGGTATTGCACACCAATACTTACCATAATCTGACGTTCATTAAGACTTTAGGCACAGAGAACAGACGTCCATCTTCAGCATTCAACTTGTGTAAAATCTCTAACGGTTTCGAAGGTAGTTTGGATATCTAAACCAGGTGCGCTACTGTCGTCATGTTTCTTGTGGCTGAGTGCGACAGAATTGACAGCGGTTATTCCTCTACCCAGTCAAACTAGTCCGGAACCGATTCGGACTTCCAGCATGAATTCCAGCTCAAATGCGTCAACCGATAGAGTCGGAATCGGTTGTTTTCTTTGAGCTAAATTTCATGCGGAATCCATCCAGGATTTCGAACTGGTCCCGGAATCGATTTGACGGATACTTGGGATAGGTTGGTGCGGCGGCGCTAGTGTTTTTCGTATATTAATTCAAATGTTTACACACGTTTTTTAAATATTTTTGTTCGATCATGGATGTCTGTTCTCTGTGCTTTAGGTCAGAGGTCATGTTCTACTATACTTACACACGATTCCATAATTTCCCACACTCGTTGGCTAAATGAAGGGCACTACCCGAATATAAAGTAATATAGAAATTGATCGTAGAAACGTTGAATTTACAACAGTTTTATGTGTTAACAACAACTTTTCTTGTAACATCAATGTACTTATGATGCAGTCCTTCATGCCTCCAAAATCTACAACGGAAAAACAATGTAAATCGATGTTTTTGATTTCAAAATGTATGGGAAAAGATCAATTTTTTTCATTGTTACATCCCTTAACGACCTCCCTTTTTCCATGTAAAAATCGGGTTTACAATGAAATTGGATGTAAAAAAACAAATGTGATAATATTTCCTATGTAAATTTTCCAGAATAACATTGTTTTTTGTTGTAATGTAACAATAAAAAATGCTGTAATACTGTTGTGCATTTCTATTTGGGTATAGATAAACAAAGTACAAGCGGGAATGCGGCATCTGTTTAAAAAAAAGTTAAGCTTAAGCCAAACATGAACCACCATGTTAGAAAAACGCGAAAAACAACAAGTCCATTTCAGCCACCAGAAAATTTGTCTGTGTATTGAAATTGCCTTTAAATCGAATTCGCAAATTTCATTTGTTCCTAGGGGCAATTAACACAGGCGAGTTGAGCCAAACGTCCAAGTGTTTAAATCGCCTGACCATGTTCGTCCGCATTTTGTTGACTGGGTTATATGAATATATCTATATAAATGTGAAAAAGAAATTGGCTGCACTGCCACGATCGCTAGCCACATATTAAGATTTCTGACAGCTGATATACAACCACAGATGCAATGTATCGCCAAAGGATTTTGGTTTGTTTGCCTCAGGAAATACCTAACCTCAACCGGTTTTTGCAGTGCAAAATATTTTATTTTCCTCACGAAATGATTCGGCACCGTTTCTTTTTTAACGGGAATAGAAAGGCTTATACAGTCAACTGTCATCAATTATTCAGCAGGGTACAAAAAAGCAAGAAAACCAAAAATAGGAAGCCAGTTGTCTCGTCTTGTCTTAGCAATTAAGTGCTTTTGTGTCATTTTATGCATTCAGCAAATTTAAAACTTCGAAATGGGATATTTTTAATTTTTAAACTGATTTCTCGACAAACATATGATTACGGCCTAAAATCCAACTGTCAAAATCCACTTGGAAATTCCGGACAAACCGTTACACGCCAATCACAGATGTTGGTAGTAAATGAAAGAGAAAAGTTTTCTCTTTCATAAACTGTTGTGAACTGAGTTCGACTAGTAACGGTTTGTCTGGAATTTCCATTCAAAGTGGATTTTGACAGTTGGCTTTTAGGCCGTAATCATATGTTTGTCGAGATTTCGTTTAATTTCTCCGTTGAAAGCATTTCATTTTGAAACTCAATGACGTCATCAGGGTTTGCTTTAGAGTTCATCTTTTTTGCTTTACTAACACAGTCAAATTCCCTTAACTGCCAGATCGTTCAATGTGTACGTCATTGGGCTAGTCTGTCAGTGATTGTCGTGATTGTATTCAGTGGAGTCGAGGTTATGTTGGTGTTTTGGTGAAATTTTCACATGTTCTCAAGAAACAAAAACATTGCTAATCACTGAGTGGCGGAACAAACGTGAGCATTTTGATTTTCTGTGGTTTTCTTCTCAAAGAGGCAACATGGATATCGTTAAACAAGTGCTAGAGAAACAGAAGAAGGATTTGGAAACATTCAAACCAACAACAGTGGAAA
Source organism: Topomyia yanbarensis (assembly GCF_030247195.1). Lineage (NCBI taxonomy): Eukaryota > Metazoa > Arthropoda > Insecta > Diptera > Culicidae > Topomyia > Topomyia yanbarensis. Next base: position 311,796,314 of record NC_080672.1, on the reverse strand, counting down.
AGCATCTGGAAGTAGGAATTGATGTGGGTCATTTTATGCTAACCGATCCAAATTATTTCGATGATGACAAGTTCAGGTAGTTGTTTAAATCTTTTCTCGATCAATATGAAAGATTTCTTTTTTCAGAACCAACAAAGACCAGTATTTGCTGGATCTGACCCGCGATAACACACAGCTGCTCTTCAATAGCATTTGGGAGTTACCTACCGAGCGCGTGGAAGAATTCGTCGTGGCTAAAATCCCTCCACCACGATTTGTCTTGCCGCGCGCTCGGAAGCTTCCGGTTCCGAAACCCCTCACAAAATGGGAAGAGATAGCGAAGGCCAAGGGCATTAAGAAACAAACGCGCGACAAAAAGGTGTACGATGAAGTACTGGACAAATGGGTGCCAACGTATGGCTACCAGCGACACAAAGCCGAGAAGGAAAAAGATTGGGTTCTGGAGGTACCGCACAATGCCGATCCGAACAAGGATATGTTCCAAGAGAAGCGTGATTTAAGAATTGATAGGATAGCGAGAAATGAAATTTCACGAATGAGAAACATTGCTCGGGCAAAGAAGATTCAAACGCCGCGAACTGGTTTCCTTGGCCCGGAGTCTGCATCTGCCAAAGAGGTATGGAACTTATTCAAGTTTCGTTCGTAACACATAATTTTGTATCAATATGTTTTTCAGTTGGTGACTGCAGCCAATATCGCAAAGGTGTCCACTGCGTCGGTTGGTATTTTCCAGGAAAAATTGACAAACGACAAACAAGCACGTGGAATAGGTGTGAAGGAACTGATACCAGGTAGTAAACGAAAACGAGCTCCAATTACGATTCCTGGCGAGAAGAGGAGAAACATGAACATCGTTAACAATGTGCTTAATAAAAAACCCAAGATCGATGTGGAAAAGGCTATTTCTCTACAGAAATCAGAAGCACGTAAAGAGTATGACGTTCATTTGAATTATGTTAAATGCTGTTCTAATGTGTGATTTTTCTTGTAGACGTGAAGCATCGATGGCAGAGGATAGCGGATCCAAAAAGAAAACCAAAAAGGGGTCCAAAGGCAGTTTTGGCCGTAAGAAGCCAAAGGGTGGACAAGGAAAACGTAATCACAGCAAACGAGCGGTTGGTCGCAAGAGGCGTTAAGTTTGGTCTAGTTTCAAATATAAAAATTATAAATATTCTGAATATACCTACCTATATGGTGACGTTGATGTAATAATCTGCGATCGTATTTTTACTACATTGCTACAACAAAGCTTTTACTACATTGCACAGTGGAAGAAAAACCAAAAAGGACTTCAAAAATTTTTACTCTTCAAGCAAATTAACAAGATTTATGCTTGTAATAAGAATGTAAATAGTTCTGTTGCATTAATTGTAACAAGTAGAATTCAATGCCAGTTTTTCCACACCTGTAAATCGGCTGCCAGATAGGAATTTTTTTTGGGAAATTTTAAAATTTTATTCTTTTGAAATTACTCTGAAATACATGCTAAAATATTCTTGGGCACGAATAAAACTGATGTTCCCTGCCCTTTTGCTCAGTAAGGGGAATGGGCACGTTGTGTCAGGTTGGTCGAGGCACAATTCGATTGTGAGTCAGTAAATGCATGACGCACAAAAGAGCCTGAGCCGATTGCAATTACTGTCAGGGATCAATCGAAGACTCAGAAATGGAAACGTACGTCATTAAAATCGGTTCAGTTTACATAGTTACAATTCGCCAACAATTTGGGTCACTAAACTATAATATAGGGCCCTATTCTCACCGTCACCTCACCTAGTTGGGTGAGGTGAGAGCGAAAAAAGCGATCACCGCAGTCACCTAGGTGACTATAGTCACCCAAGGTGACAGAAGTCACCTGGCAGAGCGATTCCCAGAGTCATTTTGAGTGACGACGGTCACCGTGAAATGGAAAAAAGTGACTAAATTCTCACCTAAAAAATCTAGGTGACTAGAACCAAAAAGTGTTGCGTTTATTTTTAGATTCTTTTTAGAATTTTCGGGTAACGTTTTTCTTTGGCCAATGGCAGCTGGGAAGTTTTTGAATGGCGGAAATTGATTAGCGCCATTTTGAAATTCAAGATGGCGGCTTCTGGGTACCATAAACCACTCAAAACCACCATCAATATGGGTGTCATTTGAAAGGTATTGAATAGTGGAATGCAAAAATTTACGATTGGAGCCATTTTGAAATCCAAGATGGCGGCTTCCGGTTACCATAAAACCACCATCATTTGGGTGTCATTTGAAAGGTATTGAATAGTGAAATGCAAAAATTTACGATTGGAGCAATTTTGAAATCCAAGATGGCGGCTTCCGGGAACCATAAAACACTTAAAACCACCATCAATATGGGTGTCATTTGAAAGGTATTGATTAGTAGAATGCGAAAATTGACGATTGGCGCCATTTTGAAATCCAAGATGGCGGCTTCCGGGAACCATACAACGACTTAAAACCACCATCAATATGGGTGTCATTTGAAAGGTATTGAATAGTGGAATGCAAAAATTTACGATTGGAGCCATTTTGAAATCCAAGATGGCGGCTTCCGGTTACCATAAAACCACCATCATTTGGGTGTCATTTGAAAGGTATTGAATAGTGAAATGCAAAAATTTACGATTGGAGCAATTTTGAAATCCAAGATGGCGGCTTCCGGGAACCATAAAACACTTAAAACCACCATCAATATGGGTGTCATTTGAAAGGTATTGATTAGTAGAATGCGAAAATTGACGATAGGCGCCATTTTGAAATCCAAGATGGCGGCTTCCGGTTACCATGATTACCACTTAAAACCACCATCGATATGGGTGTCATTTGAAAGGTATTGAATAGTGGAATGCAAAAATTTACGATTGGAGCCATTTTGAAATCCAAGATGGCGGCTTCCGGGAACCATAAAACACTTAAAACCACCATCAATATGGGTGTCATTTGAAAGGTATTGATTAGTAGAATGCGAAAATTGACGATTGGCGCCATTTTGAAATCCAAGATGGCGGCTTCCGGGATGCAAACACACTTAAAACCACCATCAATATGGGTGTCATTTGAAAGGTATTGATTAGTAGTATGTGAAAATTGACGATTGGCGCCATTTTGAAATCCAAGATGGCGGCTTCCGGTTACCATAAAACCACCATCATTTGGGTGTCATTTGAAAGGTATTGAATAGTGGAATGCAAAAATTTACGATTGGAGCAATTTTGAAATCCAAGATGGCGGCTTCCGGGAACCATAAAATACTTAAAACCACCATCAATATGGGTGTCATTTGAAAGGTATTGATTAGTAGAATGCGAAAATTGACGATTGGCGCCATTTTGAAATCCAAGATGGCGGTTTCCGGTTACCATAAAACACTCAAAACCACCATCAATATGGGTGTCATTTGAAAGGTATTGATTAGTAGAATGCGAAAATTGACGATTGGCGCCATTTTGAAATCCAAGGTGGCGGCTTCCGGTTACCATAAAACACTCAAAACTACAAAGTTAACTTCTAATTGAAGCGTTCGGGTGAAGTCATTTGAAATTTAACTAAAAATAAAAGGTTGCCAAAATTTAAATAAGACCAATGATTGGTCCAATGTTGCCAATCCTCTTTACGCAACTCTACTATTAAAAACTCTGGTATAAAGGTACGCAAAGAGTGTGCAGAAAGTGAAGCCGAAAAAAGTCTACCTATCGAGCAAAATTAGAATCCAACTTTGCTGCAGAGGTATCAGAGATGGATTGCAATTGTGCTCGATAGGTAGACTTTTTTTGACTTCACTCTTTGCGCAACTGTTCTCTATAGACTGTGATCAATAGCTGTAATATGAATGGACATACATACATGCTAACCAAGACGGTTCGGGTGGGCTCATTTTTTCTATTGGGTTTTTCGATTGATGTGAACCGATGTAGTGGAGTGCACTGGTTTTGAACTTTCTAGCAGAAGTGAAGAAAACTGGGTATGTTCCATTGACACTTCTGATTGAAAGTACAAAACACTACACCGGTTCACAGCCATCGAAAACGGCATATATAAGAGGGCGGTTCATTTTTCGTTAAGAAGAAAACCATTACAAATTGTAGTGGGTTTTCCTGTTGCCATAAGTTTTGTTTCGGTTCGGTCACAAATATTTGTTTATAGTTTCGAGATAAAAAGTGTCCCTAAGTGTTCCAATTAGAGGAGAAGCTCAGCCTTTCTCTCTTCATCGTGCGCCAAAGAATCAGGATGCTCGTACGGATGTTTATGTTTACAAAAATAGGTCTTTGGACACACGGAAGTACTGTACAAAGCTGTGAATGAGAAGTTATATATTTTATATGTTAGGCATATACAATGATTGTGTGAAGTTGGAGTACTTACGTTTCATCTGGCAAATCCAATGGATTGGATGCATCGCGAATCCTTCTTCTTCGAACAGCTAAATCACTAGCCTTCTCGTCTTCGCAATCGCTAAACCAAGCTTCGATGGAACTCTTTTTTCAATCGTTTTGTTGATTCTGGAGCACTTTCCTTTTGTAAATACTGCTACGCAGATGATTAATACAAAACTGTCTGTCTTCAATAAGACGTAAAATTTGTACGGGCAGATTGAGCTGGAACGTTTGAAAGATCTTGACCTTCTTGAAACTAGCAAAATGGAAATTATTCAGCAATGATTAGGCGGACCATGAGACGTTTCTGATTATTTAATTTTTTGTGTACTCATGATGTTTCTCGGGTGCGTTTGACATCCGACAAAATCGTTGATTCGGTTCAACATCAAACGAGGTTGATCAGCAAAAGACGCTATTCGGAGGAGTTCTTCTGCTTGCGCGTAGAAGGATTCACCAGTACATTGTCAAATAACTTCTCATCGAATGCCTAATAGGGTGATGAGCCCATTATGGCTGTTTCTATTATCACGCTACCCATTTGAAGCCGTTGGTTAGAGCAGTGTCTGCCATCTTTGTTTAAAGCATTGGGTCAAATGGTAATGTATGTTATTATCTTGGTACTTAACAACGAAGCAAAGCTGTTGATGCCAATTTGTACGCATTCCATTGTTTGTAGGCCGTGTAATTAATGAATCAGTGAGGCTCCCTCCTTAGTATGGTGAAAATAGGCGCTTCACTCTACCTGGTATTGACTAGATAACAAATTTTCTGCTTTTTTAAATTAAAAAAAGTTAATTTTTTATTGATCTCTTCTGGCGTTTCACGGTCAAATCACAAGATCAACTCACGTGGAACACCATTTGTTTGCAATTGCAGTATAGAAGTTTGGGAATACCGTCGATTATGATGATTGGAGACATTTTGGATTCCTAGATGGTTACTCTGATTTTAAACGAAATAATCGTAATCTCCATTAAATGTCTGCAATAATGAAGAGAGATTACGATTCAAATCATTTTGAATCAAATATTGCGACATCCGATTAATACAATACGATTATAATGGGTATTTGTTTACTTTATGTACTTCTTTCTTTGTACACGGAAAACATGTTTTTCTTCTATGCTAGTTTAGTGTTGTAGTTTCATCAAATTTATCAAAGGGCTTAAAAATTAGTTGTACCTACTAACCTTACTCGTAGGGTTATTGTGCTACCTAAAACAAGCTTTTGGGCGAAGCTAGCTTAAACTAAGGATAGCCCCTATATTTGAGTATACCGGGCAAACGAGTGGATCACAGGTTTGCTTGCGTTTACGATGACAAGTACGCGGCCACCTCGTCGTGCGGATCCTCAGCAGCTTTGTGCCTCTTCGGATGCTTGGACTCGGCTATGCGGCGTTACATCAACTTCCTCCAAAACCTCACTTTCTGCAGCACAATATCACTGCAAGTTGGGTTAGTCGGTACAACTTATTTATGAAGTTCATGAATAAACTTTAGAAGTATTGTCCTTCCACCCTCTTTTTATGACTTTTGAATACAAATGTAGCATATTCACGAAAGAAAAATATGTTTTCCACTTACAGGGGAAAAAGTACCTAAAGTAAATAATTACCGGATAATGTACAATTAAATGTGTGTCACATAGACGGTTAAAAATGTCGTTCGAAGCCCTTTTGAAAATTTGTGCATTTTGATGGATAATACTTCGACAGGTAAAGCAGCCACGGGAGCATAACCTAGACAAACAAATTTTGGAAACTCACACTTGAGATCGATGTGACTTGATGAGCAGCAAATCGTGTAAGGGCGGGTCCCTTCAAGTCCTGCAACCGTCGATCAGCCAGTTAGCTTGTCCACCGAACCAAAACTGTTTGGTATAACGTTCCTGTTCTGACAAGTGTTAAATGAAAAATGAATAGATCATGAAAATCAAGGCCTACCTTGATCGTTAGGGATCAGGCAGATCACTTGTGATGCATTTTGAAAATCAGCGAAATTAAATGCATTTCTTTCCATCAAAACAGAAATTCAAAATGTATTTTGCGTTGCATGCAATGTATTTTGCATTGCGTATAAGCCGTCAAAACCCTACAAAAACTAGCCCACAAACTTTTGTGCGAGCGAGTGCAAAGTTGATGAAAAAATGGAAATTAAATGCATTTTTTTCTAATTTGATGCAAATTTATTATACATTCCTAGAGTGATCTGCCCCAAGGATTGAAACCATTTAACTAAAGCATGAAATTTAACGTATTTCTATTGTGAATGACATGTTTTCTTCTTCCTCCTCCACACTATTTACCTGAAATACGTATTTGACTTAGTCACTTGCCATAAAACACCATGTTTTATGGTAACCGGAAGCCGCCATTTTGGATTTCAAAATGGTGCCAAGCGTCAATTTTTCATTCCACTATTCAATACCTTTCAAATGACACCCATATTGATGGTGGTTTTAAGTGTTTTATGGTTCCCGGAAGCCGCCATCTTGGATTTCAAAATGGCGCCAATCGTCAATTTTCGCATTCTACTAATGACACCCATATTGATGGTGGTTTTAAGTGTTTTATGGTTCCCGGAAGCCGCCATCTTGGATTTCAAAATGACGCCAATCGTCAATTTTCGCATTCCACTATTCAATACCTTTCAAATGGCACCCATATTGATGGCGGTTTTAAGTGTTTTATGGTTCCCGGAAGCCGCCATATTGCATTTCAAAATGGCGCCAATCGTCAATTTTCGCATTCTACTAATCAATACCTTTCAAATGACACCCATATTGATGGTGGTTTTAAGTGTTTTATGGTTCCCGGAAGCCGCCATCTTGGATTTCAAAATGACGCCAATCGTCAATTTTCGCATTCCACTATTCAATACCTTTCAAATGGCACCCATATTGATGGCGGTTTTAAGTGTTTTATGGTTCCCGGAAGCCGCCATCTTGGATTTCAAAATGGCGCCAATCGTCAATTTTCGCATTCTACTAACCAATACCTTTCAAATGACACCCATATTGATGGTGGTTTTAAGTGTTTTATGGTTCTCGGAAGCCGCCATCTTGGATTTCAAAATGGCGCCAATCGTCAATTTTCGCATTCCACTATTCAATACCTTTCAAATGACACCCATATTGATGGCGGTTTTAGGTGTTGTATGGTTCCCGGAAGCCGCCATCTTGCATTTCAAAATGGCGCCAATCGTCAATTTTCGCATTCTACTAATCAATACCTTTCAAATGACACCCATATTGATGGTGGTTTTAAGTGTTATGGTTCCCGGAAGCCGCCATCTTGGATTTCAAAATGGCGCCAATCGTCGATTTTCGCATTCCACTAATCAATACCTTTCAAATGACACCCATATTGATGGTGGTTTTACGTGTTTTATGGTTCCCGGAAGCCGCCATCTTGGATTTCAAAATGCCTACCAATCAATCAATCGACACAATGAACTTTCGAAATATGCGGGGCAGTGATTGAGTGATGCTAGCAGTCACTTAACAATTTCCGTGAGGTGACTTAAAAAATTGCGATTCTGAGAGTCACCTGGGTGACGACGGTCACCCAACAGTCACCTCACCTAAAGTGAGTCTCGGAATACTTCCTCGTGGGTGAGGTGACTGGTAAGTGAGGTGACGGTGACTCAAGTGAGGGGAGGTGAGGTGACGGTGAGAATAGGGCCCATAATATATTTAAACGCAGTGTATTTATCACAAAATATGACTAACCATGTTCCTGTTTCATGTCCGTTGAACCATTCTGAGTGGCCAACATAAATTTATTTATTCGTAACACTCACCTTTTTCCTTTCTGTAGCGGACAAGATTTACTAAAACTTAATGATGTGCAAAAACTCATGCATAGGATTATCAAGAGTGAACAATAAGATGATAGCTCTCAGTATATCGCTGATCGAGAATCTACAACCATATGTACACATAATACTGGCACCTCAAGCAACATTCGATTACTCGATTCCACAATGCTGAGAAATAAGCTCTAAAAATATCTATTATTTACTGCTTGTTAATGTCGCACAATTCAACGCACCCACCGGAAGGCTAAGTAAGAAAGATCTGCTGATATCTCTTATCCTGGGAGATTCGGAAACATTTAATGAAGCTAAGAAACACATACATATGTGCACACATGAATATAAGCAAAAACAAAGGAAAAGAAATATACAAGTGCACTAACGCCGGAGACTCCTGAATGCACTGAAACAAACAAAAAAGGGTAGAGTACAAAGGATAAGAAAAAATAACCCATGAAATCTTGGACACAATGAGCTTACTAACAAAAAAGGACTAAGAAGAAAGAACGAAGGGAAAGTACCAACTGACCCATGACAGGCAGAGAACGCCGACATAACCGGTGATTAAGGTAATGGGCCCTATTCTCGCAGTCACGTCACCTAGTGACTAGAGTAAATTTTGTTCTAGTCACTAGGTGACGTGACTGTGAGAATAGGGCCCAATATCAAATGTGCTAATCCATTCGTACCTTACAGAGAAAGAAGGTGAAATCTAAAATCTAAAATAGCATCCACACTCTCAAAAGAACAAGGAATGATGATAAAAAATAGGCGGTAAATATTAGCGTAAAGGTAAATTAAGGAAACGGAAAGGTAAGAATGAAAGAACCAATGATAATAATGATACCAAATAATACCAAATGACATTCTTTATATTGAAAAAGGTGTTTAAATGGCGCCCATGCGCTAATTCGTCCTAGTTTAAAATTTGGGTTGAGGGGGCACGCATTTTTGGCTTAGGGCAGAAATGCCGATCAGACCGGATCTACACCAAAAATGTACTATAAGGAACTATAAGGAAAATATACTTGTTCACGAATAAAACTGAAGTTAATTTTTGCACAAATCGATCGCGATGTACATCGAATTGGAGAGAACACGAACTTTTGTAATGACAATTCGATTTGTTGTCTCCTGTGCCTCATTTTAGTTTGCAGCTTGTTCGGTCATCTCTAATCGTAATCATTTTAAAAATTGCGTACTTTTAGCCCCTCTTGAAACAAAATCCTGGCTACGGGCCTGTATGTGACTTGCATTGTTTGTTTGTAGGCAAAGACTTTATTAAAACCGTGCTTATCATTTGTCAAATAGTACACATAAACAATCACAATAAACTTTTATTATAAGAGTATAAATATAAAGCTTCTGTTTGTATACATATTTGCTCTGCCGAATTTAAATGCATTAATCGTATGGTGTCGAGCATCTAATGAAGATTTCAAATAAACCATTTGACTGCTTGGGACAATTTCAATCGAAAATCTTTAGGTTTCGCTTCAATGGTTTCAAGCGGCGTGCAATTTTCACAGTAGCACCTTTCATGTTATCGAGCATCACCGAGGATGATTTTTCTATAGGTGGTGTAGTGTGCTTAGTTTAAACACGTGCTGGGAGATCGGCCATATTTACTATTACAGTATGTTAAGTGCTCTAGCATGAACACTCGTAGAATCATGTTGATGTTACCGATAGTCTTCAAACTCAAGTTTTCCTCATTATCCTCTGGTTTGTGCCAATGCTTTGGGAATGGAACTGGAATTAGGTGTAGAATTGGAATGCCTAGAAAAGAAACAAATGTGTTGGAGATATGAGTTATAATTATAGGTTCAACTTAGCAATATAAAGCATTCAAATTTCTCATAAATCTTATTGTTATTTATCAGTGTGCAATCGGGCTGTCTCAACAACCTATTTCTGCAACCTATGTGCATTAACTGTACACCTACCGTCTCACCGTTGCACTTGACAGTGTGTGCAGTGCTTTATGGTCACACCTACGACCGCCAGGCACGTAGCCAGAGGGGGGGCTAGGGGGCTAAAGCCCCCCCCGAAATTTTTCAAAAATAAATTTAAGAAGCAACATGTTTTTCGGTAACTCGTAAAAAAATTGTATCTTGTTTGGTTTCAACAAATTAATGGGAGAATGGTGAGGAAGATTACTATTTCGAGCCACCGAAGACATCGGTCACGATATCTACTCAGTATGCCGAGTCTGATAACACACTTCCTTTCATATTGTGTGACTCGTCGGAAGAACAAAAGAAACTGTTACTTTAATTCTTGCTGGGGTGATCCGTCGGATGATTGAATCGCAGAAGCAAGAAGTGGTGCTCCAGCCAAACGTGGAGGCTATTGACTTCCGGAATTTTTGTATAACCGAATTTCATGATGGGAAATATTTGCTGAAGGTGAAAATAGAGGTTATGCTTACGAACTTCGCCTTTAACGAGTTCTACCTTGTCAGGCATTCAGTACTTATGTTATTGAACAAATAAACCCAGGCGAAACCAGTCATTTTGCAACTTGTAACACGTGGTTGATTCTCATATATATGGATGATGAGAAAATCAATGTTCGGCTACAAGATCTGATACCACTTACTTGAACCGCGGGCGAACGACCAGGAGGTTAAAGCCCCAATAAACAAACTTAACTTATTTGAACCGTGGCCATTAAAAGATTCCTGTCACATTTGGAAAAAATGGAATTTATTATAAAGGACACATCTAGGAATTAGACGGGCAGGGTCAGCTAGGATTTCGTCCTAGCTGACCCTGCATGTACAAAACGCAATGCGATAGTATCATTATACACGTTACATCTTTGCACATCCATAGTCTCCAATACGATTACCTGAAAAACAAACAATTGCCAAATTTGTGGCTGCTGTTCATATAATATTGACGGCAAAAACTGCGTCTAGTATCTCAAAATTAACAGTGGACATGGCAGTTACCACGATAATAATACGGAAGTGTACATGATAGATATGAACGACCACCAAGACGCGGTTGGTTATGAAAAATATTTCTCAGTCAGTAAACAGGTCAATCGCACGAGATCTGTTGGACAACCATTAGCGTTTTATCATTTTCATTGTTTACATCGTGGAAATATGTTAAAGGCTCAAGGCTTCATTTAGCTAACGCATTGCACCGACTCAAATAAACGAATTATATAATAAAAAATTGGGAGTTTCATAGAAAACTGAGTATAAAAACTGTCCCAAAATTTACATTTATCGCTAGTAATGGCATCTAACAAAACTCATTTTATGCTAGATATTGGCCTGAATAAAGAAAGTTAGTTAAATCATACGCAAATTGGATTTTTGTAATAGATTAGAGCACTGTACGCTTAATATAAACGTCAGGCATCTCACTCAAGCGTGCTAAACAAAAACATTTCAATTAGCTGATAACATAGTTGTAGCCGAGACGACAGTTTTTTTTATTTTCGCATCATTTTAATGCAATAGTATTTCTATTGACACTCAATTTCATTTTATGTGAGGAATGCTGGCCGTATTGAAACACTGTTAGTCTGGAAAATCTAACAATAAGCAAGAAAAACGTGAAAAAGTAAACAAGCCAAAAAGTGGTAAACCAGCGGTTTTCCTGAGGTGTTCATCAACCCACGAATCGTATATTACTAATTTTGTTTATATGAACGTACACAGTAGCGGTAGGACTAACTGACGTGACTTACTTTCCTTCGGATGTCAATTGATCAATTGATGCTAAACCACATATTAGTCAATCAACCATAATAAACTAAATGTTGCAACCACCACCAGCATTTTAGTCGCTTTCGATGGTTTATAATTAATGCCTATGTAAGTTTGAAAACGACGTGTCGATAGATTGATCAGACATCAGTAGGTTATCACGGAGAGCGACTAAAATGTTGTAACTAGTTGAGTCTATAAGTCAATAAGGTGGGATTATTGTTTCGATTTCATGTTTTCATTATATTACAGTCTTTCGTTTTATTTTTGGTCTTTATGGAATAAGATGATAAGACATCACGGAGAAAAAAAGCAAAAAGGAATCAATAAATTGAAATCGAGGGGAAGTAAGTGCGATGTATTCCCTTCTATGTATCGAAATTAAAAGATGCTGAAATTATTGAGCTTGTTCACATTTATAGTTTCTAGTTATGTTGTCAGCAATGAAGCATTTAGTAAAATTTTACGTAAATTAGATGATAGTAGTAACTGTGTTAAGTGATTTTCATTCGATTTGTGGACAATTTTCTTGAATAGATTAAATTCCGGGCAGTTACCTTTAGTTGATTAAATCATTGAAATACATAAGTCATTCCACGTAAGTTTTACAACCAAAATTTCTATTTCTTCCAAAATGTTTTCTTACATTCTTTAGCTAAAAATAATTGACGCGTATTTTTTGGTTTGGCTTAATATTATATTTTTTTCAAGTTATTCGCTTTTGAACTTTTGAAGTCTATAAAATTGAAGATTTTTCAATCTCTAACTCGGAAACGACTCGATATATGAAAAAAATATTAAATAAAAAAAATTGCGTTTTCAAATAAGCTTACCAAATTAAATCACAATTTTTTTGTTATATAACTTATGAAATTTGCAATTACTTGAAACAAATTGAATTTTTTTAAGGTTGGACCAAATTTTTTATTTATTATTTTCTTTAAGTATTAAAATTATGTTAAAAAGATTGTGTAAAAATTTGGCAGTGGAATTCTTTGCGAGATATTACAATTATAAACATAAAACAAGGCAATTTTACACTAAACGCCCAGTGAAAGGCCTGTTATAACTGAAATATCTCGTAAAACACTTCGAGTTCCATTCTGAAATTTTCACATAATCTTCTTAATATAGTTATGTAATCAAAATAAATTTGATTTCGGGGGACTTTAAAAAAATATATGCTTTTAACATTAGAATACCCCCAAAAAAAGTCTTCAATTTGCAGAATGCGAGTCATTCCACGATTTACAACTATAATTTTAGTTCCCTCCAGTCTTTTTGCATTCTTTAGCTGAAAATTATAGACACGATTTTTTTACTTAGGCTGAATTTGATTTTTTTTTTTGATGCGACTTTCAACGAAATAGGAGGAAAACACAATTTGTTCCGAAGCGCCATCTTGTAGGCAGATAATCCCCACCAATAGCACACAAACACGCTCCATAACAAATTCCTACTATGCATAAATTTTTACGGCAATTGGTTAAGCCGTTTGGGAGTCCATAAATCATATACATACAAATATCGACTTTTAATAATATAGTGATTTTTTAAAGTTTTATAAATTTAATAGAATTGGACATTTTTCATTCCCTGATAACTGAGAAACTATAAGATTTCTGGAAAAAAGCATTAAATAATAAAAGCTGCGTTTTCGAAAGATTTCGGCGGATTTTTTTTTGTAATATTTGTTTTTGTTAAAAAATTTATGTATTATGCAAATATTAGTAACAAATAATAATTTTTTTCAGGGTAGAGCCAAAAAAATCTTTTTAGCTTTTTCAAATAGTTTATAATTATATCGAGAAGATTGTGTACAAATTTCAGAAAGAAATTCGAAGTATTTTACGAGATATTTCAATTACAATAGGCCTATCACTAGGCGTTTGGTGTAAAATTGCCTTGTTTTAAGTTTATAATTGTAATATCTCGCAAAGTATTTTGATATCCACTCCCAAATTTTTGCACAATTATTTTAACATGATTCTTAATATTTAAAGAAAATAATAAGTAAAAAAATTGGTCCAACTTAAAAAAAATTAAATTTGTTTCAAACAATTACAAATTTCATAAAGAAATTGCATTTTTTTTTTCAGTAAGCTCATTGAGTACACAACTTTTTATTTAATTTTTTTCATATATCGAATCGTTTCCGAGTTATAAGTGATTGAAAAATGATCAATGTTATAAACTTCAAAAGTTCAAAAACTAATAACTTGAAAAAAAAAAATCATATTCAGCCAAAATAAAAGATACGTGTCAATTATTTTAGGTAATGAATGTAAGAAAAAAAAAATTGGAAGGAATTCAAATTTTGATTGTAAATCAGACGCGGAATGACCCATATATTTTGATCCTATTGATCACCAAAGATCCTCCTTCCTAACTGGGGTATGTCAAAAAATTATGTTAGCATCTAATGCATATGCATTAGAACTGGTAATAGTTACAGGACGCCAGATCAAGAAAATAGAAGTTGAACCATCTACAATTCGTTTGCTAAATCAGAAGATTTTGTGCAAATTTCGACATTCTCTTCGATCGAACATTTTATGGATATTTTTCTACTCATTTCGATTTAGCGTCTTCTACACCTTTTAAACGTGTAGCTTAGAACACCTTGCGTTTTCCAGCACCGTCAAGGATTGTCATATTCGGTTAGCGCATAAATACTGAGAACTCTAGAATATCCATTGTTGCAACGAGAGTAAATTGTAATTTGTAAATAAAAATAAATAATAAAAATCAAATTTAACATCAATAATGTACTACAGTCTTTCTTGTGACAAAGAACATGGATTGTCTTAGATTTGGCTTTTCGTTTTTGTTTCTAGTGACAATATGAAGTAATTAGAACTAAAAGCTTTATGCAGGGGCGGGTAAAGCGTAGTTGGTAAATCAATTGCCTTGTACGCAGCTCATCACGGTTCGTTCATCAATCCCGCACATATGGGGTTAGAAATTTTTCTAAAGAAATTTTTTTAACCCAAAAAGAGGCGAATAACCACAAGGTTAAAACCTCTATAATCGAAATTAAAAAAAAGCTTTATACAATAATTTTTTAAGCCCCTCCCGAAATAAACTCCTGGCTACGGGCCTGACGACCGCGCACCTAGCTTCCCATGAGCGTATTGGCGGCTCAGAGGTTGTCCTTCCATGTTGCTCAGGGATACATTGTTCCCACACACATCCATGCATACAGGCATACATACGGCCTTACATTCATATATAACTACAAACTATTTGGCACAAGTTTAGAGCGTGTAACGTCATGTCATCTAGTCTGTCATCCTATGGAAAATCATCCTACCATCGCCTTGGGGTTAATTCTTGGGGTTCTTCCTAATCTCCATTTTGTCTCCTAGGTCCGAAGCGGACAATCGACTATTAATTGAAACGTTAAACATACATAATTCGATTACCCCTGCTCTAGTCAATATACGTATTCATTACGTTATGGATCAGGCAAACCCTCAATTTTAGGTATTTTAGGATTTCGTAAAAATAATCTCTGCCCATAAAGACATAAGAAATATTTATCCACTATTCCCCATAAAGTTTGCACGAACCGAATGTCCGCCTGGTTCGACTCGAATAGACCACACCGACTCGAAAGGGTTGCTCATCATTTCTGAGAGCCGGTGTGTTTGATCGAAAGTTTAATAATCATAATAACAAGTCCTGAATAATTAACTATCTCTTAGGTGCCAGTCCTGTATTCCTTTCCTGAACTAGCCTCATACCCTTGATCAAAAGAGTCGACAACTAGTAGGATCCACATGTTCCTCACCCAAGCGAATTGATCAACTTGCAAGTAGGAGCACATATCTACCAACCAGCCAAGAAGACATCCGAATCAATGAGAATGGACCATGCCAGTCGAAGGCCACAGGCCCAGCGCCATCTCGTACATTTCCTGAGATTAATAATTTTGTTAGTTCTACTTACAGATTTCATTTCAATGGTAGTTTCATTCTCTCATGTTAAACTCGCTTGCCGCTGCTAATCTCTTCCGGCATATCGAAGCCGTCGTTCGACCGTCTCATAGATGGGATCTCTATCGGATCCTCAATTTCCGTCGGAACTCGTATGTCAGACGTTCAAGGAGTTCTACAGGCTCGAATATCTGATGCGAAAAAAACATTATTTACCACATTAAATATAAGTCCCTAATTTTATAATCAACTAAGGCTGTCTGTCAATTCTAGTGCAGAAACGCTAATGATGTGACCATCAAGAATACGTCAGACAACCTCAATTGACCACCTTCGACACCAGTTTGGCCTTACCAAGCCTAACGCGGGTGGCGGCGTGAAAACTGCCGAATAGGAGTTGAGAACGGCTTAAAGCAACATCTGATGCTGCTCCAAATGTATGTGATATCCAAGACTGATTTGGGTAGTTCCATCCAGCCTAGTTCGCATACCTTACATAACTTCGAATGCTTGACTGCAGAGGAAATATAAATTCATTCACCAACCAAAGCATTCATTTGTTATTATGTGGACAATTTAATGGTAGAAGTTAGCATCTTCTACATTTTCAAGCATAAGTGAACTGCGTAACCTATATCTGAGGCACTTTTGCTCAATAATTCCCCTCAGAGCTACCATAGAAACAAAATTCAGTTTACTATGCTATATTTCACCCTAAGGAGGAAAATTGGGTAAACACCAAAATTTCTCACAAGGGCGAAATTTTTTTTTTTGTGGAACCAGTCTTTGCACTTGAAGGGCACAAATCCTCCACGGGTGCGTTTCGGCTTCGCCTCATCAGAAACCGACACTAACTAAGCCAAGACAAGTTTCGGCTTCACTGTGTCTCATCGGCATAAAAAGAACTTCTGCTCGGACGGGACATCACGTTTGATCAGTCGTTCGATTGAAACACAAAGTGTGTTTTAAGGACCGATTCAGACGATACATCAGCTTCCGTCGACGTCAAAGGAACGGTGGTCAGGATAAGTTAAATGCAGTTAAATGGAGGCATTCACACACAACATCAACGGCACGGAATGTTTTGACGTTCGGCACGTGTGAACGGGCACAAGAGAAAAGTATTAAACTTATCCTGACAGAACGGTGACGTTCCGTTGACGGAAGCTGATGTATCGTCTGAATCGCCCTTTAGTTTTAAGGGATTTGCGTCAAGCCGGCGCCAATCTATTCCGACATAATGTTAGTGTCGGTTTCTGATGAGGCGAAGCCGCAACGCACCAGTGTAACAAAATTCAGTTTGTTTCTTAAACCGAACATGTCCGTACCTGAATGCGGTGCGTCGGGAGAACGAATGACGAGGGAAACGAACCAAAAATCAATATTAATTCGTCGAAAGGGCGAAATTGTTTTTACATTTCTTACAAAAGAAATGTATAGGATTCGCTCAAACTTTGAAAACTTTTTCCGAGGCCCGGAGGGCCGAGTCTCATATACCAATCGACTCAGCTCGACAAATTGAGACAATGTCTGTATGTGTGTGTGTGTGTGTGTATGTGTGTATGTATGTATGTACAAAATGTCATGTAATTATCTCAGCAATGGCTGAACCGATCTTAATGAAATTAGTTTCAAATGAAAGGCCTAACGTTGCCATTTGACACTATTATTTTTGATTTTCGATATGTTGTTTACTTTCTGAGATATGGGCGATTTTATCAAAACACGGCAGTTTTTTTGCAAATAACTTTCAAACCATACAATTTCGTCCCACAAACTGCATATAAATAGAAAGCTTGTAAAAATACCTTTCTAACAAGCTATAGATTGTCTAAATCCGTGCACGAGCAGCGGAGATATTGAACATTTTGTAGTTTTAGTCCACGCTTACCAATTTCCCCTAACTAAAAATGAGATTGTTTCATACAGAGTATTGCTTTACTGGTGTTTTAGGGGCAAAATTAAACCGATTTTGAATATCGGGGTATGAAAACACATCTACGTGATTCAAGGAATTCGATGTTGAGAACATTTTGTGAATTACCTTCATAATAAATTAACTATTTCTCAAAAATCAATATATAAGTTCACTTCAAAGACAAAATAATGTGTTGATAAAGAAACAGTGAGTTCTAATATTTATTCCTTGGATTAGGCATTGCGTTCAATCATGAGGTAATTGTTGGATGATATATCAATACACAGATCAACAATCAATTCACCTAGTAGTGAGATAAAAGATTTCTAATATAATTATACTTGTGGCGTCACCGAAAGCAACTGTATGTTTGAAGCCCAAAACTCTAGCGAAAATTTATCTCTTTTGCATGATTTAGGTTATACTGGTTATGGCGCAAAAATTACTACTTACATTATTTATGATAAGAATGTAAGAATCAATATATCAAAATAATATACCTATAAAAATAATGTCACTGCATTAACCATCATTAGCCATTCTTCACACGCCCCCCCCCCCCTCCTCAATCTCTCTCTCTCTCTCTCTCTCTCTCTCTCTCTCTCTCTCTCTCTCTTCTCTCTCTCTCTCTCTCTCTCTCTCTCTCTCTCTCTCTCTCTTGCTCTCTGTCTCTCTTCTATCGCATCTATCTAACTATTTCTGTATCCATTTCTAAGTTGTGTGATAAGATCTTCTGCCAATCTGAAATATTTATTAATTGTAATTGCGAAGGTTTGAGAAAACAAAACTATGTCTTGTCTGCTGCTACATCAACTCAACTTTAATTCAATTCTATTCAAAGCCGGTATCTACACTATAATTAAGGAAATTCATGGCTATATCAGAAAAATATTTGGCTTAACTGGGTAATATGAAAGTTTGACGATGAAAATTTTCAAAAGAGACATTCCACGTGAAATATTTAAACTATTCGTATCTCTATTGAATTTTGAATGAAATATATGTTCAAAGACTGAAAGCTGAAGCCAGAAGGATTGGACTTGCCACCAACGTTTCGAAGACAAAATACATGGGAGGTTCTAAAGACGACAATGTGAACCTCCCACCCGAGTTCGAATTGACGGTGAGGAAATCGAGATGGTCGACGAATTCATGTATTCACTGGTAACCGACGACAATGATAACAGCAGAGAAATTCAGAGACGGATCTTGGCGGGAAATCGTGCCTACTTTGGACTCCGGAGGACGCTCCGGTCGAACAAAATTCGCCGGCGCACGAAGTTGATTATCTACAAGACGCTGATTAGATCGGTAGTCCTCTACGGCCACGAGACCTGGACTATGCTCGTGGAGGACCAACGCGCCCTTGGAGTTTTCGAACGAAAGGTTTTGCGTACCATCTATGGTGGCGTGCAGATGGAAGATGGAACGTGGCGCAGGCGAATGAACCATGAGTTGTATCAGCTGCACATTCGTTGTATTGGTACGAACTTTCATGAAAAATAACGGAACGGACCAAAAATATCCACAAATTAGATCCAGGAAAAGAAGTCTCCCAAAGTACCCACTCTCGATGGGGATGCAACTACAATGTGTCTTCTAACTTACTGAGTAGTTTGAACCATTTCTTTTTCACAGTATTGGTCTGCATAGGACTTTTTGATCCATATTTCCTGCACGTGAATTTTGAACGAAACAATATGAAAGCTATAAGGATGAATGGAAAGCAGTCTGCAATCAACTGAATGCACGGCTTTTGTACTATCGACATAACCTAGACATTTCACAATATTTACTTCAATGCAAATAAAAACTTTGAAATATCTACCTGTCTCATTTACGAATCGCATTCTCCCGGTCGTTCTCTGTTCAAGGGACTTGAAAGCACATGTGACCTTGTCTCACTTTACTATATTTAATTGCGCGTTAAAATACTGGATCTGTAAATTCTATTCTGTACATAAATATTTTTTTCGGGAATATGTGACCAAAAAGTAAACTTCGAATTCCAAAGCAAATTGAACGTTCCAGGTTCCTGAAAACTAATTAAGGTCCAACAATAAAGTAGAAAAACCAGATATTCTTAAAACGAAGTCGTCAAGTAAAAAAGCATGAAAACATAAGAATAAAACCAGAAAAAGATGGAAGCTCTAGAAAGTCCATTGCATATTTATTAGCCTTTTTTCAGAAGATGAGATTTTCAAAAACATTTCAAAACTTTCTGATGCAATGGTTCTCAAATTCGTACAACCCGGTTTATTCATTTTTTTATTCAAAAATATTTTTAGCTTCAAATATATGACCATTTCTTTTCAATTAATTATTTCATTCCGCATCTTTTTATTCGTTTTGTTCATCTGCGTTCATTTTACTTATTTTATTCGTTTCATTCTTTGGATTCACTCTGATCAGTTTACTCTTTTTGTGCATTTTACTCATATCATTCATTTAACTTATTTTATTCATTGTTTTCATTGTATGCATTTTATTCATTTTTTCCAGTTTATTCATTTTGTTCAGTTTCTTCATTTTAATAATCTGACTACTTTTTCAGTTTTAATCATTCCATCCAAATAATTTATTTGATTCAATTTATTTCTTTATATTAATTTATAACCTTTTACCATTGTTCAATTTTTCATCTTAATCAATGCATTAAATTCTGCTCATTTTCTTCTTTTTATTCATTTTATCACTTCAGCTCATTTTGTTTATTTGATTCGTTTGTTTTATTTATGCATTTCATTTATTTTTTACTTTATTCATTTTGCTCATCCATTCTTTTTATTCATTTGATCCATTTCATTAATTTGATTCATTGTTTTCACTGGATGAATTAAATCAATTTGATTCACTTAATTCATTTGATTTATTTGATTTATTTGATTTATTTGATTCATGTGATTCATTTAATTCATTTGATTCATTTGATTCATTTGATTCATTTGATTCATTTGATTCATTTGATTCATTTGAT
Source organism: Topomyia yanbarensis (assembly GCF_030247195.1). Taxonomy (NCBI): domain Eukaryota; kingdom Metazoa; phylum Arthropoda; class Insecta; order Diptera; family Culicidae; genus Topomyia; species Topomyia yanbarensis. The sequence goes on along the minus strand of NC_080672.1, from coordinate 311,775,565 downwards.
TCATTTGATTCATTTGATTCATTTGATTCATTTGATTCATTGGATTCATTTGATTCATTTGATTCGTTTGATTCATTAGATTTATTTGATTCATTTGATTCATTTGATTCATTTGATTCATTTGATTCATTTGATTCATTTGATTCATTTGATTCATTTGATTCATTTGATTCATTTGATTCATTTGATTCATTTGATTCATTTGATTCATTTGATTCATTTGATTCATTTGATTCATTTGATTCATTTGATTCATTTGATTCATTTGATTCATTTGATTCATTTGATTCATTTGATTCATTTGATTCATTTGATTCATTTGATTCATTTGATTCATTTGATTCATTTGATTCATTTGATTCATTTGATTCATTTGAATCATTTGAATCATTTGAATCATTTGATTCATTTGATTCATTTAAATCATTTGATTCATTTGATTCATTTGTTTCATTTGTTTCATTTGATTCATTTGATTCATTTGATTCATTTGATTCATTCGATTCATTTGATTCATTTGATTCATTTGATTCATTTGATTCATTTGATTCATTTGATTCATTTAATTCATTTGATTCATTTGATTCATATGATTCATTTGATTCATTTGATTCATTTTATTCATTCGATTCATTTAATTCATTTGATTCATTTGAATCATTTGATTCATTTAAATCATTTGATTCATTTGATTAATTTGTTTCATTTGATTCATTTGATTCATTTGATTCATTTGATTCATTTGATTCATTTGATTCAATTGATTCATTTGATTCATTTGATTCATTCGATTCATTTGATTCATTTGATTCATTTGATTCATTTGATTCATTTAATTCATTTGATTCAATTGATTCATTAGATACATTTTATTCATATCTTTAATTTTATGCATTTAATGTTCAGTCATTCGTTTTATTTTATTCAATTTGTTAGTATGAGTCAATTTATTCTATTAATCTTATAACTATTTCTAAATATAATCTTAATTTTTATTTAGAAACCTAATCTAATTTGATTATAATAAATTTATATAATGTATATTATAATTTTGATTTACATTAATTTTTCTACTCATTTTATGAATTTAAAAACCTATTGTTTCATTTTTTGCTTTACTTTTTTATTTCGGTCGTTTTGTTGATTTCTAAAATTTATTCAGTTTATTCGAGATAGTATTCGTGCATGACTAGAAACTGTTTTCATCCCACCTCTAGTTGGGTGCTTACTTCTCGTGAGTTCTGCAAACTAATCCAATAGTGTGTGAATGTGTAAGAAATGTCTCATCTCACTGCTAGGTGGATTAAATCGGTTTTTGTAAACAAACTTGATTCGCTCACTAGTCTGCTGCAGAGTGGAATTTCATGAAAAATATGCGTTAATGTAAATTTTTACCCTTCGTAGAAGTAATTTCAATTGTTTTCTGCTTTGAAATTATAGTAAATTAAGAGAAACCAGCAAAATAAAAGTTTGTTTACAAATCTTATTCGCCCTTTTGCAAATTTAGTATGGAAATTCGATTCATCGCAGCGGGAAGGGCCGGCGGAACATCTTTTTCCCGAGTGGGTAGTAAGATTCAAGGTGATTTTTCCTCGTACTGACGATAGTTCAGATTTGGCGTGTGTAAGTGAAAATGAAAATTCCCTGATAATATCTGGTTGCTATTTGGAAACATTCTTTGTTAAGTAGGCCAGCTCTTTTCTGGAGTAGAACGCTTTTTTCGCTATCAGTTTTCTACTGTGCATTTTAATTGGAAAAACAGTTTGTTTTTCACCCACGGTGCCGCAATTTTGATAGTGAATCATCAGTGAACCATTTGCTGCAGCGTTCTCGGGAGGACAGTTTTCTACGTGATGCCATCAAGAGAATATTAGGTGCTGTGTTTGATCTGCCGGCATTTGGACTACTTCTGTGTGCTGGTGTGAAGCCCAGACGGCAGTTCGGAAGTACGTCGCCGACCACGTGTACCAGCATTCCGCCGGAATTTGTGAAGGCACCACGGAGTTCCCGGTGAGATCTTTCCATGTTATTTTGATTATATTGTTTTTAGGCGAGCTGCGTTGGTAATTTTAGTAGTATTGATACAACTTCCAATATAGGTTTATATGCATTCGATTCGCCTTTTCATATCTCCGTCATCTATGAAATCTGTTTCGGTTCCGAGGATTTTCAATAAATAGATGATCGGACTATTATCAAAATAAAAACGCTTGTAAGGACGTAGCCAGGTGTGTGGAATTAAGCGGGTCTACGTCATTGCAGATCGTGGCGAAAACTGATATGACAATAGATATGCTCAATTCTGCAACTCCACCCTACGATTTGTGCAGGTGTTCATGCTATGCTATGCTATTTGGAAACATTCTTTGTTAACAGGGCTGTTTGTCCGACGGCTCAGCGAAAATGTGTTTGTTGAATACTACACCCAAAATCCAACGGGAAGGTTTCTATAACTTTTGGGTAAGATTCTATTGCCTTTTTGGTAACAGACCACGCAATTGCGCATTGCGGCATTAAACTCATATTACCGCAAAGGTAGTAAACGGTGGAAGGATAATTCGGTCGATTTCTATAATAGTATTAGTATCGAGTCAAACCAGCCTGAGTTCTGGCGGATTTCTACCCGAATTCAGGCCGGAATCTGCACCAATTTGGGCAGAAATAGGCGGAATTACTAGGGTAACTTGGACAGTGAAAAAAAAAATTTAGGCAGTTTTCGGATCCGGCCTAGGTTCCACAACTCCCGATCTGGACCAGTTCCCAAATTTGGACCTCCCGGATCTGGATCAGTTTCCGGATTTGGACTAGTTCCCGATTCGGACCAGTTTACGGATCCGGACAAGTTCCCGAATCTGGACCAATACTCGGTAATGGACCAGTCCCTGGATCCAGCCCATCCCCTTTTCCCCTTACCAGGTCAGGACTTGAACCAGGCCCAGATTTAGTGCTTAGATCCAGACAAGAGTCTAGATCCGGACTCTCGGATCGGATACGTGGATCTAAACTATATGTCTTGCTATCCGTACATGACGGGAAGGACTGTTAATGTTTTGTGCAGTCGCTACCTTGCTTTTGACGTTCGTGATAGAAAAAAAATCAATTTAACTACGACCGAAATACCCCACCACTATTCCGAGTCAGCTTTTTTCTGGCGACCGACATCCATTCAGGCTTAGTGGAGGTCGATTTGAATATTTCTCCGATGGGAAAAATAATGCCAATAAGTCTCATTTTCGATACAAATTATATCTAATACAACTGCCCCCGGATGGTCTACTTCCGGACCAAAGGCAAGCCATTTAACGTCATCGAAAAATCGCGTGATCTAACTAAACAACACTCGACCGTGTACGAAAAAGTATTTTGTATGCGTACCTGCCCGGGAAGTAGAGAATGATGGTGTAATCTCCGAGAAAAGTCTTGATTGCGAAATAGGGGTGGCTCCTTCCAGATCCCTGTGCTTCAGTCAGTGTAAATTCTGGTATGCAAGCAGTTGTGTTCAGTAAAAATCGAGGAGTATTAGAAAACTTATTTTCCATCAGCCTCATTTCGAGCCTTTCGCCAGATTTGTTCTTCCAAAATTTGTTCTTCCAAAATTTGTTCTTTTGAACGGGGCTCGTCTACTTGTTCGCCTTTTTGTAACCCGGGGTATGAACTGAAGAACCCCTTGTAGAAATAAGGCACGATGTGTAAAATGCGGAGATGATCAAGACATTGGCTCCTGGTCTCGGAAAGTCCATATGGGACATCCAAAACTTCAAGTGTCTCTATATTTCAGTTATATTATTTTTCTAGGTTTACTTCAGACGTAGATCTTCCTTAATGTTAGCCATGGCCGAAAACAATATTCAGGAGCGTTTTGGAGATCAAAACGTGCTACTATTTCAATCGGATTAGCCTTTGCTCGGTACCAGGTATTGAAGTTGTCGCTTGTTAAATCCGAATCACAGGCAAAGATTTATTGATATTCTTTCCATATACATCGCACCTCAACTGGTTCGAGAAGATTTCAACTCCCACGGCATGCTTCATGCTGATAACCGATCTATCTTACTCCATGATATTCGCAACAATTTCAGTATGAACATCTTGAATATAGTGGAAATGATACGAATGCCTACCAGCGCGGCCAAGTGCGTTATATTTATCGTTGTATTCTACCTTATTAGTGTGCCCATTGATTCAAAGAGCTACGTGTCCACTATATCCGAAACAATTGAATCAAAATGAAAAATTCCTCCGGTGGCAGTGTGCAATGTTTTAACTGGCTTGTTTTTCTATGCTGAGATTAAAGGTCAGACAAAACGAATACCTGGCGCGAACAATCGTGGACGGTTTCCCACACAGTTGTGGGCAGAGAGTGCTCAGAATTATATGCGAAAAGGTCCTATGAGGACTTTTTGAACTTCAGATCGCCCAAATTTTTCCGAATATACGCGACGTTAGAAACGCAAATAAAAACATGATGCAAACTGAAAAACGCGGTTATTGGCACCGGCTCGTCAACGGATTAACGAGAGAAACAATATTTCGTCTAGCAGCTGGACCCTACGTCGTGTACTCGATTCGACCTTTGATCCGAATACACAGAACTAAGAATTCTTTATCGGCGACAACAGCATTCCACGTAAATTCACATTCAAATGATAGACGTTTTGCGATGAAATTATTATAATGTATATAAACGTAATAATTGTTCTTCAAACACACAAATGTATCTGACAGAAAAGGTACTCGCACTAAGCATTTTCCCCACAAAACTTATGGTTTTATATTTACCTACGACCATGTCTACATCGTTACAGTTCCAAGTAGGCGCTTCGATCGATGGATCATGGAAAGCACTCCTAATTTTTCCGGAGAGAATATGGGCGATCCTAGATTCTTTATATTGGAATCGTTCTAAATTGCCTGATACAAATATTAGTTTGAGTTCATTCGCATTGATCTATTCCGGGTAATAAGAAAAGTGACATTAGATTAGAATGGCAATGAGAAGGCGGACACTTAGGCATTAGATTAATATTAATATTTGTAGAATATCGCACAGCTTTAACAATTTTTTCAGTTAGATTTAGAGTTAGAGAACGCTCGAAAATTGGCAAATTTTATGGGACAATGGAAGTTTAGGAATCCCAAAGGCATCAACCAACCTTGGTTATAAAGAATGGATGAACGTCGTGACTTCCTTCGGGTGGCATCTCGGATCATACGTTGAATGCGCATCTCCGGCGTAAAGAGTGTTCTCTGCGTGACGACTATCGCGACATTAAACATGTTGTCTGATCGTGCGCCACACAAAAAAAAAACTAAATTTTACCGTTGAGGTATTTCGACACATACCACAATCTAACAAACCGTAATTGACGAAATATAATCGTGCTCTGTTTAATTTTACATAAAAGATGTACTTTCCAAGCGCAGTGCCATAAAATTACACATTTTAAACAGACGCCATATGTGGAGTAAAATTACGTGACTCGCAAAATTCAACGACATGTTAAATTAAAATCAAATGTAAAACTATTGCATTTTTGATGCTCGTATAGTCATGGTCAAGAGACGTAAATTTACACGATTTTTTTAGTTGTGTGGTGCCAGATCTGCGTTAAACGAATCCCTTCGGCCTGGTTCTAGTCCGAGATATTCTGGCTATCCTCCAAATTTATTTATATCTAATCTTTTGGTTGACTTACTAACAATTATCTGCAAATGTGATCCCAAGAATTCCAAGCGGATCCAAGGAGGCCAGTTGGCGATCCGGTTCATGATGTCCTGATAGTGATCTTCCGTTTGCCACAAAGCTACAAGTTTAATTTCTTTTTTTCCTTGTCATTTTTCTCTGATTGTTCTCTGATACGGTCGCTGCTACTGATGTTGGGATCAACAATCTTTTGCCTTCCCTATACAAAGTCTACTGATTGTCTAGTAATTGTTTCTCCTTGCTTCAATTTTCAATCTAATGATTATTCATGTTAAAAAATTTCAAATTGTTTATATTATACTTAGAAATATTTCCAGCTGCATCCCACAGTCTGAATAAAATTGTATATTAATATTTTTTGTCTATCGATCTGAACTCATTGTTTTAAGATGTAGATGTGTCAAAATGTATTTCCATGAGTATAAATATAATAAATAATTTCAAACAAATCCTAATTATTCTCAATAAATTTAAATTGTAAAGCAAAGAAATTTGTATCTGAATAAAAATATGCAATTGTTTTACATCGAGGATTTCCAACGCAAGAATTTTGTGCGAATTGTTCCAAATTTTCGAGTGGGTAATTCGCCCCTCGGTAATTTTTGAGTGGGTAGTACTACCCATACTACCCACGCATTCCGCCGGCCCTGGCAGCGGGCATGAATTGAATTTCATTTTCTTTCAAGTTCATGCAGGGATAACAATTTTTTTAAGCTCTGCTCCTGGTGGGACTAGGAATCGATTCATGGGTTGGTCGATAGGGGTCATTTTTTCTTGTCACGCTACCCTACATATCAAGTTTATATCCCACACCAATAAACTAGAATTTTAGACGAATTTGATTAATTGGAAACAAGTTGTCTTAGGTTCACGAATTGTGAAGCTTTTTGATTTACTTTCATTGGCCAAAATGTTAATTTATTTTTCTGGAGAGCACCAATTACACCTACTACACACTTTGCACAACAAGAAAATTAAAATATTTTAGGATGGAAGTGTCGGTTTTGAAAAACAACGACTTCCAACTAAATTTATAATAAGATGTATGTATCTGTCAAGTTGGCCCGGGTTGCTCAAAACACTACAGGTCAGTCTTTTGAAAGCATTTCTATAAAAACACACACACATACATACAAACATCAATAGCTAAATCTTAATCTTTGCGACATTGCACAGCAACTTTTGTTGTATTGTTGAAAACAGAAACAAAGTGCGACGTTGCAATTATTGTAGAGCCGTATGTCGTATCGTGTTCGACCAACGGATTGAAGCTTGCGTTGCCGCGACTCCGAATGGGCGAACATGTATGTTGCAGCTTTTGTCACAATATCAAACGATAATGAAAGCCTATAATTTTGAAATCAAAGTGATGACCTATAAATATTTATCCATCGGTTGCAAACAATGCAGGCTACAATTTATGGAAGAATGTTTTTTGAAAGTTTAAACAAATTTATTCTTATTCAGCCAATGTATTTGAATTCAACGCAATGGCATATTACCAACAAACGCAAACTGTATGTCTTCAATTCGTGGTTCGTGCGCGGCGATGTTAGGCATGGACTAACCTAGTTACAAATAGCGAGTGGTTTTTATTCTCGGCGGCATGTTGTTAGGTACTAAAAGTAGTATCTGTAATTTTTCCAACCAAAAACGAGGTCTAGAACACTTTTTTATTTCATTTTGTTATAAACCTGGAAAATAGGAACTTTTTGGATCACGAACAATCTGTGTCTTACGACAATTTCATTTCTGTTAGTTCGTTAAAATTGGTCAATTAGGTCGCCTGTTGTGATTATTTAAAAATAAAAAAACTTCGAATGTCAATATTATGGCAAAAAAAAGTTTGATTTTGCAATGCTAAGCTCTACAAAAATCTCCCATCGAAATTGTAATTTAACCTAATTTGGGTTGCCCGTTTTTGAAATTTTGACTCAATAATAAAATGTGCAGTGGCATGCCATATAAATGATTTCAGGATGCAGGGATCCTGTTTTTACGACCACGCTACCCTACATGAACGAATTATCTACCGTGTTGTAACTGCAATCTTGTGAACTTTTTCCATTCTTTAATATGAAAAACTTACTCCGTTTCAGGAATGGCAAGTGATCATCCTCTATCCTGCTATACGTGCTTTTATCAACGAACATCCCATTACTTTTGGGATCCTTCAGCAAAAGTTTGTTCTTACGAAGCGATGACTCTATATTGCTCAATCTTCGATGGTGGTTTCTGGTGCTATCAAAAAAGCTATAAAACTTTGGGTTCTCTTCGCCGATCAGGTCCAGCAGTATCATCAACTGAATCCTATCTATTTCCCGCATCGATTTTCCTAGAGTTTTCGATACGAAGGGCATTGTAGTCCACTTGTTAGCCAAGTGACGAGATCCGTATAACGAATCGGTTGCGGACCACTTTCTAAAAGCTTCCTCTCCGTCGAAAAACAGCAACATCAAGCTTAGATCAGTGTTGTTTCGCAGCAGTTTGAGTGCTGACTCAGTGGTCTTTGCCAAATTAAGCATCATTGCACACGGAACTGCAGAATCTGCGGCACCGACGAAAGCATGCTCCCTGAAATATTTGCTGTCGTAGTGGCATGCCAGAGTGAGATACTTATCCGCTGCTGGATTAAGCTTGCCTATAATGTTGGAAAATTTCAATCTTCCAAAGTGTGGTGTTTTATCATTGAACTCGTCGAGCTCTACTATGAAATGGAGCTGCTTCAACTGGTCGACGATGTAACGTTTAACCTCATCGTGGGTGGCAGTTCCAACGATGCGTGGTTTCAGTATTTTCTTCAGTGTCTGCCGTAGGTGGGTGTCGTTGTTGGACTTACACACCACTCGCATCTGGTCCACCGAGAATTGGGCATCGACCTGAAGTGAGAGGAAATTTGCATTGGTAATGTGTTAAAATTCGAAGAATTTTGGTCAAATGTAGTTTGAATTGTCGATTAAACAATCAGTTGAATTCCACATGATATCAAAGAAATTAAACATTTATTTTTTAAAGGGGCGGGCATAGTGTAACTGGTAAATCGATTACTTTGTACGAAGCTCACCTGGGTACGATTCCCAACCCCGCACATAGAGGTTAGAGATTTTTCTAAAGAGATTCTCTAACCCAAAATAGAGGCGAATGGCTCTAGGGTTAAAACCTCTATAATCGAAATAAAACAAATAAATTGAACATTTATTATTTTGACGTAAATTTAAAGTTGAAATCAAATTTGAAGTATTTTAACATCTATTTCGTGAGTTATCAGTAATGAGCGTTCCATAAGCGGCACCGGTGGTTGAGTGCCGTTGGTCCCGGTCTATGTGTTGATGGGCCGATATCTTGGGATGGGTTGGGATCAGGGTTGTTAATGCGGTAAATTCAACGTTATCGTTCCAACGCGATATCGTTGAATAGATAATTTTTTCGTTGAAATCAATAGCGATGATTTTGGCGTTAATTTCATCGTTCATCGTCAACACACTTCGATGAATGTAACGTTAACGTTATCCAAAATTTTACGTTGATTTGTTTTGAACGCTTATTGATCGGTGCCAATGATTAATAGATGTATATTTACGGTATTTTTGCACATGGAGGAAAAATTATTTAACATGATAAGCAGAGCAAACCTAATTTGGTAGCCAAAACCTTAACTTCAGTGAAAACCAGATTTAATTCCGAATACACAGGTAAAATGAATTTCTAAATTCGTGAGACTTTTGTTCATATCCATCTGAATTACTTTCGCTATGCAGACTTTTTAGTAAAGATCCGAAAAAGTTCCTCTTTACAATTGCTATTGCTGGACATCTCAAGATATAACCATACTGAAGAAAATATAGCTAGATTACCCAACATCTGGTATATTCGCTTGATATTTTTAGAATGAAAGGAACATTACGGTTGATATTTTGAAATTCAGCCTCCTCATTGAAACTTTAGAAGATTCCCAATTATATATGTTTATGAGAATATTTGAGTTATGATAAATTTACCATGAACAACATTCCACTGTAATGCTAGTTGAATATTTAAAATTTTCTATTTCATCTTTTGTACACGATTGACCTTGAATTTAAATGTACCGTTGATATTTATAGATTTGCGAAATATCTGAAAGCAATTTCAAATCAACTTTACCAAACAAATGCATTAGATATTCCTCTTGCGATTTATGATATATAGAATAGTTATGCAAGAATATTATTTTTTGAGGTAACCCTCTGGTGCCCAAGTTTTTGTTTTGCTTAAAAAAGCTATCGTAGATCGTTTTTGTAATGAGAAAACCGAAAAATATGTTGCCAGCTCACGAAAGCTACGAATTTTTCATTAAACTCTAAAAAGTGTCCAACATGGCCATTTTACGAGTCAAGATTTTATTGCTAATAGCTTTTATTTCCGCAACATAATTTCACAGCCACAGAGGAGTATTACTAAGTTAGTAACTTAATAATATTTTTTATTCTCCAAAAATTTAAAAACAAAAAACTTTTTTGACTAAATTACACTGCCATTCACAAAATAATTTTTTTTCTCGTTTTCCTCTAATTTTCAACTTTCAACGTTGAATGTATTCAACATAGTCATTTCAAAATGCAAACAATGTATTTTTATGATTAATGTGAATGTTGTGAAGAGGTTTTCATAGTGGTGACAATTTACAATCGTGTTTTAAATATTCTATTTTCCCGTATTACACTAAAATGCGGGGTTGGGCAGCAGAGGGTTAATGTTAATTACATTATGCAGATACAGATAAGAGTAATTCACACAGATATTTCCACCCTTCAAATATTTTGTTAGCTTCTCAATTCCCATTATAATATGTTTCATGTTTGAAATCTTGCGTCAAGTATGTTATGCTAAAATAATCGTCTCTGTGAAATGAGCTCTTTCACACCTGTTCAATGATGAGGGCCGTCTCAGTTTAATAGTGCCCAGAGGCCCCCGGCAGTTTTAAGATAGCTCCGGCCGATGTACGAAGGTTCCATGATCAATTTCCCTCGCATGTGGACTTGAAAGGAGAAGACTACTGAATGCTCCAGCAACTAACCTCAGAATCTGTACTTTAAATACAATTTAAAATATACCTTCTTACAGAAATATTACTAAATATAAAGTTAAACTTCATTAAACATGTGATTATACAATTTCTCGCACTTCAAACAGATTTAACTCAAAAATTTCCGATAACGCTAACGTTAAATTTAATGTAGTGTGTTGACGATGACGATGATATTAACGTGAAATTCAACGCCGGTAATGGCGCAAAATTCATCGTTATCGACGGTAAAGTTGAATTCAACGTTAACAACCCTGGTTGGGATGGTGGAGTAATCTCTCTGGCGTCGGAGATTAGGCAATCTATTAGACGTTTGTTTGACAATTCAGCGGTGGGTTCTGTCAACAAGTATACTCCTGCGAACAGAAAAACTCGTCCGACAAACAACTTTGTTAGTCCGATTCGTTTGATGTTGGATCGAATCAACGATATTGTCGGACGTCGCACCCCTCGGAGTAACGTCAGAATAAGTAAACAAGAAATAATCAGCTGATCAGAAACGTCTCATGGATTGCCTAATTGGCACTCAGATGTCGACGGAAAATAAACAAAAAGAGAATGAGCGTTGCACATTTGAAATCAGTTTTAACAGTCAAACGGTCTAATAGATAGATGGATAGTTTTATATGTGGGGTCTAATACTATGTTCACACTACAGAATTAAAACACGTTCTAATAATTGGCAAACAAGAAAAATGTCATCAAGATAGCGTCAAAGCACGTTTTACTATGTTCACACCACAATGTTAAAACATGTTTTAATAATAGGGAACAAGAAAATCGTCACGATAGCGTTAAAACACGTTTTAACTCGAACTGTGAACGTAGTATAATAGATGAAAGATCTTATGGTTTAAAACATATGTAGTACTATACGTTCACAGTTAAGACCTGTTTTAGCAAAATCTTGATGACATTTTTCTTGTTGTAATTACACTAGTTTACAAAAAAGAAAAATAAAATCTTAACTTCAATATATGACCATATTTTTCGATGTAAAATTATGTACTGAATCCAAAAATGAAGTCCAAAAAAATTATAGTAGAACAGTTTTTGAGTTATAGTAAAAAGAAGAGTTTCGCAATTAAAATAAAAAAATACGTTCAGTATAAACCAAATATTTTCGGCTCTGGAGCACCGATATGAAATATTATTATATTAAATTAAACGTAAATGGATGTACTTTTGGCCTCTTGAACATATTGTTTTAGTGCGACTAATGGTTTATTTAGATTAAAACTTACCGTAAATAACACAAATTTTACAAAATAAAGGAAATTCACTTACAGTCGTGATTCGCTGGTTGGGCTACACCTATGTCCAACTAACGAATTTGATTCGTTAGTTGGACCGATTGACAGATGTCAAAAACTCTCCAAAGGAGACGTTAGGAGTGTAATTGCATCTATTCACATCTCTAATAATTGTCAGATTGATTGTCAAAGTAAATTTGACATAAGATTTTGATATTCAGATGCTTTTTAGTTGGACAATGGTCCAACTAGCGGAGGTCCAACTAAAAAGCGGTCCAATTGAAAAGTGTCCAACCAGCGAATGACGACTGTATTACATTCGAAAACTGTCACCCATGAATTCTACAAAACCAAAATGAAATGCAACTTATGGAAACATATTTTACGTAATTTGAGGTAGAAAATGAGATACAGCACCATATACCTAATACAAACGAGGAAAAACGAAGTCCGCCAACTTATGCCTTCCGCGAACTAGGCCCTGGCTTTCCTATTACAATAAAGACCCGATTTTATCAGCCTCTGAGTTTGTCAGCTTTTTGGCCCGATTTTGGCAGCCTCATATAAATATTGATAGTTGGTTGTTTGATGGGCTCTAGCAGACGAACCCAGTTGAATTCGAGCATATTTTTCTTATCTTAGAGATCAAAAAATGTGCTAACATAAAAATATTTTTTTTTAATTTTGCACTGTTTGACCCCTTTAAGAGAAATTTAAACTAAATAATCAAAAAGGGTTATGAGGCTATATCTAGAGGCTGAAGAAGAATACTTTAAGAGCTGCGGTTTATTAAAAAAAAGATAAATATATGTCCCGATTTCGACAATGTCCCCGTTTTATCAACCTAAAATTCACCAAGGGGCTGATAAAAACGGGTCTTCACTGTATTAGTTTATTTTTCGGCATAAATCATTAGATGTGAACGAAACCAGAAACATCAAAGTTCCAGATATCTCTCGGCGACAACGCCTGTCATGGAAACTGTCACTAATCACGATGTAGTTAATGAGATGCGAGGTTATTTTTTGCGAAACTATTTTACTGTAAAATCGGATTTCACTTATATGACACTTCTTTTAGTAAACTTTCTATAACATCAATTCATGCAAAAATTATCTAAACAAACATCAATTTTATGCTAAACATGCTCAACTTCTGTGACGGACATTTTGTAATGTATTATATGATATTATGATTATGATCTTGCAATTGAAAAAGGTACATTTTATCTGCATATTTTTGGTTACTTGCAACAAACTTGTGTACAGGTATACATGTAAACATTCCTCGTTAATTATACTTATCAATAAATTTTGTAGTCACGCCAAACATTTTGGTCAACAAAGCCACAAAAAATGTTTCCTTGAACAGATCGATAGAAGTCATACAATACATATCTTGCACTTATTTTTATTTTTGCATGTCCGAAAGATGAAGGAAATTTACAACATTATTATTTCAAAAATGCTCGAGAATCTTCACAAAAAGCGATAAACGTTTCCCAGTTTTATAGTACAGCAAAATTTTTCACAATAAAATATTCTAGATGATGAACTTTCAGTTCAAAATCTATGGATAGCCCCATTCACTCCATATACGCTCGCCTATAGGACGAGTGTATGTCAAAATGGGAAAATTATGCTTCTTTTAATATTTTTCTTCGAGGATAAGTTATCACTTTTTGACATAGGTGGAAAAATACAATTTATTTACGTAATTATAAGGTCTAGAAGTATCTAATTAGCAAGGGACTGGAAGACATGAAGTATTTTAATATTAAAAGCCGTAGTAACGATAGCTCTCAATAATAAAATACTACATGTCTTCCAGTTCCTTGCTAATTGAATGTCGTTAAAAATAAAAACAAAAAAAAGTTTGAATTACTTATAGTCGTTAAAAAAAGATAAATCGTCTAGAAGTGAAATTATATTGGATTCACATAGAGTTTTACGACGTACTGATTTTACTGTACTTGTCAACAAAACTTCAATGTACTACAATACATAGTAGACATCTCAGTGTAATTACAAAATATTCTATGTCCTTCACATTATTCTATAGTTCAGATTTTAAACCTAAATCTTTTAGGCACAGATCTCCGATCAACATGGGAAACGTGCCATTTGAGCCGCTACTGATTCCTTAAATCAAGTCTTTTTCGATGTCCTACATAATTTCAAAAAATGAGCGGCTAGATTTTCAATGAAGAAAAAGAAATTATTAGTTTTACAAGTTTTACTTGACGTATGTAGTGGTATGTAGTATGTGGGTGAACAGTGAGTCTAGTTTTGTACGGTATGCAAACGCGGCTCGATGGCGGATCCAAGACATAGTGTCTCGATCATGTACATTTGGAACAACATCAGATGTTGTTTCAAACTGTTCTCAACTCCTATTCGACAGCTCTCACAACGCACAACGGCTTGGTAAGGCCAAACTGGTGTCGAGGGGGGTCAATTAAGGTTGTCTGGCGTATTGTTGATGGTCTCATCATTAGCTTCTGCATTAAAATCGTCAGATAGCCTTAGTTGATTATAGAATTAGGGATTTTTTATAAAATTATTTATATCATATAGTATTTTTGCTTTAGGTACTTGATGTTCGAGCTTGTAGAATCCCTTGAGCGTCTCATATACAAGTTCCAACAGAAATTAAGGATTCGATGAAAGAAATCTTTTGTATGAGACGGTCGACCGAGGGCGTCGAAATGCCGAAAGAGATGAGCAGCGGTAGGCCAGTTTTACACAATATTCGATTCAACAAAGCGGAAAAATAAGTTTCCAAATGTGTACTACTAATGTCATACAACTCAGCGCATTCGCCGGAAGTATGGAAGATCTTTTGAGAAAGTGAATTTTATCATTCATGATCATTAAATTCAATATATACATATTTAAATAAACTAAACACGCGTCGATTTCTTCCATTCGGGAAGGAATCAAAAGTTTTACTGTAATGTTAAAATCCAATTGATATAAACATTACGTCAAGGCGGGGTTGGTTGATGGAACGATGACTTCGGAACATGTCTGGCGCTGTACACGAAATGGGTCATCGGAAAGTCAATTGAGCTAACACCTACCTAAATCCATGAACCAAGTTATTTGCATGAATATATTTAAAAACATGCAAACATCTTTTTTCTGTAAATCACTACCAGCTAGTGGGAGATAGGATGGTTAACACACACACGTACAAAATCTTGACCAAACGCTCATTTTTGTTTTGAAATGAGAAAATCAGCCAAACTTCAACTTCATTTTTTTACTATAACTCAAGAGCTGTTCTACGGTAATTTTTTGAACTGCATTTTCGGATTCAGCACCAGGGACGCCACATTGAAATCTGCCATAAAAATTGTTTCGGCCATAAAAAATCTTTTTACCATCTGTGATCACTAAAACAGGGAAAAAATCTGTGAAAGCTGTGATAAATTTCCAAAAAATCTGTGAAAAAGCACAATATATACAAAAATCTGTGAAAATCTATTTTTATCAAAATGCCAAAAATCTGTCATTTGTGAAAAAGAATCTGTGACCAAAAATTGTAAAAAATCTGTGACATTGCAGAAAAATCTATAAATAAGGTAACCCTCAGCACACAATTTTACATGGAAAATGGAGTTCAAATATTGAAGTTACGATATTTATTTTTATTTTACAAACCAGTGTAATTAACCGCTTGTTTTTGACAGAAACGCACTGTGAGCTGACGGCATTAGGTTTAAGGGAATGATATACATCTACCCAGTAGGGGTGAGTGAGGACACTTGATCCTTGGGGATATTTGATTCCCTGGCCATATCTCATAATCTATACATCAGAAGTTACCATAATATAAAAAGAAAATGAAATATTTGATCGTTTATAATGTTTTAAAAACAAATCTTATGTATAACATTTGGTTTGGAAAAAGTGTACAATATTTTAGAAAATATGTATTGATATTCATCTCGAAGACCTTTTAACAATTTTTTTAATCGGTTGTATGAGATCGGCGAACTAATTACATATGAATATTTTCAAGTAAGATTACTTTCTAAGGGTTTTTGTCTAGAAAAAAAAGTTTTTCGAATAAAAAGTTTCACACCATATACAAAAAAATTGTTCACCTCATACAATCCCTGTAACACTGGATACACTTGATCCTTATCATTAGCTCTCTCAAACACTTTGGAAATGAATAGAAATAGAAAAAATCATTTTCATAATGTGCCTGGCAATAACTACTGTTCTAAAATGTTTTTTCCGTGAACAAATTATGGTATATGTTACTGAACGTTGGAAAAACCAGTTAAACAGCACTGATTTACCGCAATTACTTGTCTTGACTTTCTACTGTGATTAAAGCACAGACTAACAAACATAACACTCAAAACAAAGCTTCG
Organism: Topomyia yanbarensis; assembly: GCF_030247195.1. Classification (NCBI taxonomy): domain Eukaryota; kingdom Metazoa; phylum Arthropoda; class Insecta; order Diptera; family Culicidae; genus Topomyia; species Topomyia yanbarensis. Next base: position 311,759,156 of record NC_080672.1, on the reverse strand, counting down.
CCCGCTTTAACGGTCATTTTAAATATATTTGTAGTTGGGACTGTGGCCACATTTGAAATTATGGCGCCACTGACATATGAACAAGCATATGGGGGATAGACAACTAGTGAAAAATTGTTCCCAAACCTGAGGGGTAACCCACCAGTAAATTAGTGTTTGGGACTGTGAATAAAAGGTGGAGCTAGTGTTCTGGTAAAATTGTCGGATCGATGTTTTTTGAGGGAATTCCCTTATAGTGTTATGTCTGTTAGTCTGTGATTAAAGTTTGTCGTGCATCTAAAAAGGTAGTCTAATTAATTAATTTGTCAGGACAGGTGATTAGTTACTTTGTTTTTTTAGCCCTAGTAGGCAGGGGATCAAGTTACCCCAAATTTTTACGAAAACATCGTTTTGACATGATTTTCAAAATTGTTTATATTACTGATAAGGCATAATATTCGGAATTAAATATAATTCATAGCTCTTATAGTTCAAATTGACTAAAAAATGGCGAATTCCGCAATTTAAATTTTTTTTCATTGAGAAGTTTTGAGAAAAAAAAAAAACAAAAGTGGGATAAAGTGTATCCACTCTCCCCTAAAGTTTAGCGGGAAGTGAGTCGAAATTTCGGCTGGTTCAAATTCATATACGGAACACGAATTAGAAGCAGCCAAAAGTCCGGCTGATTTTTCGGCTGAGCTTACTTAAGGTTGGACAGAGAATGGGCAAAAATCGAAAACGAAAAAAGCAGTTTTTTCCACACCGTGTGCTAGATCTTCACAAAAATCAATCAGCTTATGTAGAATATTGTTACTGTACTGCTGATTGATTTTTTTGAAGATCCAACACACGGTGTGGAAAAAAAACTGCTTTTTTCGTTTTCGATTTTAGCGCTTTCTCTGTTCAACCTTAACTGGATATCGTCCGAATATGTTGTTAAATATTTCGCTGCCAATGATTAAATTTTTACATTCTATAGCACTTTACTGCCGTTCTACGCATAATTGTCCCATGTACATAGGTATTCAATTTTCAATTTCTGTATTTTTTTAATTTGAATAGACCTTTCTCGTCAAAAAATTTTATATGATTGGATGCTTCCTTTTTTATTCCCAATTCGTTACTTCCTATTGCCGCGATGATTTGGTACCTCTAACTATTGAAAAAATCAAAAATAGTGCAAGCTGCTCATTTAACCCCATATTCTGAATACCTATCTTGCCTTGTTTCCCGTATTTTTACGCCATTTGGATGAATTTCCTGTGGGGAATACTAAAAGGATGCCAGATCTGCATATATATTAGTAAATCTGTAGATTTTGCATTTTCACTGCAGATTTTTTGCAGATTACAAATACTTTGCAGAACAAAGCCTATGCCAGCCTATTTATACACCAGCCTTCAACGTTTTAAATCATTTAAATTATATACATACTACATTTCTACGTCGCATTTATTGAAGATTTTTGTAGCAATCTGCAGACTTTTATATTATTACTACAGGCTATTGTTTAAATAGACCTGGCATCACTGATGCTGAAATGATTCATTCATATACCTGTCAAAAATATAGAGCATTGTATGAAAATGTATAACCTCACTCTTCTGACAGTTCGGAGTGCTTGTTTACCTAAGACTTGTTTACACGGACTTTACAATTTACATTACATGAATACTTTCGATGCTCTTTGAAAGAATATCAACTCAAGAGGGATGAGGATTGGGACAATAGTAACCTGGTTCATTCATTGACCAATCGGCGCTGGATGTAAAACCCGGTGGCTTATGCTGAATCGAAAGATCAAGCATTGGGCTATAAAACGATTGCTTTCTGGATGATGGATAAGGATTTGTACACATTTGTTTGTTTGCTCGTGGGTTAATTCCTAACAAGATGATCCGATTGATTATTCATTTTTAGGTGGTGAAGTTTACCTGAACTATATAGGTAACGGATGATAAGTTGTTGAAATGATTTTGATCGTTCAATGCCCATATCGAAGAACGTTTCCATTGGTCAGAATGCCTACCAGCGTATGATAGTTGCAAACATGAGGACAAAAAGGTTATCGCTTTCGAATGGAACAATCATTTATTATTCGTGTTCAAATTCCATTACAGTAAAAGTTTCGTCGATTATCGCATTGTCGTTGATTTAGCCGGAAAATGCAAAATAGCGCTCGGCACTGACGATAAGGAGTAAGAAGGATTTGATTGGAGTGATAATAATGCAGAGCATTATATATTCTGGAAGAATATCAGGGAGGAGAAATTATATGTAAATTTATATTATATCCCGAGTTGCCATCATTTTGGCACCGCAATAAAGCTATCTGCAACTGCTGTCTTGTTCAAATTAGCAGGAAGTAACTAGTCAGCGAATGATAGATTTCATAGTCAATTTATTTACTTTTTCTGAAGGATAAGTAATTAGTATATTGTGAATATATATGTCGCCGGTGCCGTGTGTTATGGAACCATTGGTCAGCAGACCGTCCTTGTCGTACTGGTCATAGATGCGACGTTTTTTCTCATCTGATAGCACTTGACATGCTTCGGAGATCTGTCTTAACGTTCTCTACTTAGCGCAGGATACGCGAAACCACTGCTAGCTTTCGAAAGACAATTCCTAGCTGCTGCTACTCTATCAGTCTCTCTCTCGACTGAGGACTACAATTTCGGTCGATTAAATTATGCTATGAAAATTGTACTTCCTGGAATTTCTTCTAACGAGATCAATTCATTGTGAGGAATTTCGCTGCGTTCCAATATTGCTTGCCTCTGTAGGTGATGATGTGTATGGATTCACTTCGGCAGCCAGCTCTTATGTTTTGGGTAATTTTGCTATCTTATTCTGCTGAATAAATCATCTGCCTAAAGCCTCTACGTTATACTACGGTCACTTTAAAAACGCCCTGCTATTTAATCTTGTAGCTCTAGGTAAGTCAGTCCTGGCACTCTTCTCGACTATTCCTGGCACTATATCGCTGACGTCGCACTTATCACGGTGATCAAACTTGGCGAGAGCGGCAGTGGTTTCGTCGGAATTGTTCACTCGACAAGCAGGAAGTGCAAGGACTCTGCTACTTATGCCTGAGCCCCTCGTTGAAACCTTCGTCCTGTCGGAGTGTTAGCTTCGTCCGATACCGGAGCGTATTGCTGAAGCGAAGCAGTCTGCTACTGGCGCTGCTTCCTTCGAATCGGAATCGCTGAATATTCCCGTTAGCCGAATGTCCAACGTGGCCGAAGGCAAACCGATTGCAGCAACACCACCAGCCGTAGCTGACATTTTAGCCTTCAATCCAAGTCCTTGCCATTGGCATAGCGACAGACGAGTGCGGTGCAGGCTGGACATCGGTTGACTCGGTGCCGGACGGGGCGAAACAGCTGCTACAGGAGCGGACCTAGTATGGTGTGTAAAGGTCATCAATTGCCATAGATCACCAAAATGCTCTGCGATTAACATTGTGAACAAAACAAACCAAATGAAATTGATCGCAACAACGATAAAATAATATAAATTCTGCCCAAACATTTGAAACATTTGAAAAGGGTCCAACTGCCAAACGTAAACCTTGAGAAAAAGGCAAAAGAAGTTTTGGTCGAATTCATTATAATTCTATTAAAAAATGGAATACTGTTTTATTTAGTTTGATTGCACATATTGTTTACATCAGACACACCCCTTAATTCATTGAGTACGTATTTCACTGCCTTTATAATCCTTTTGGAATCAGTTACAATAATCCTTTATAATCATTTTATAATAAGCGTATTGCTAGTTAGGACTTTTATATCAGCCGAGCCCTTTTATAAATTGTTATAAAATCATTATCAAAATTCTTCATAATCCATTGTTGCGTTATATTTATGCACATGGCCAGATAGATAGTTTTTAACTGGGACGTGACGTGTGGATACGAAAAAACTCAATGTCAATTGCAGCCAGGGGGAGCTGTCAAATGCAGCCAAAGGTAACCGCAAATGCAGTCAGGGGGAACTGTCAAATGTAGCCAGTCCATTTAAAATATGTGAGGAAGAAAGAGTGGCTATGCAAGACAAGAGATCAAATGAATAGAAAAAATTAAAAAGAAAACATCTATCCACAGGTTTTGTCCCAGGATTTTAATAGAGAACATGAAAATTCGATTTGTTTGCATTTGGCAGTAGGCCTTTTTCAAATGTTTGGCTAGAAATTCCTTACTTCTTCAATGAATCATGTACAAGAAAAGTAAAAATGTTAAATTTAACGGAATAATGTATGATGCCGACATCAAATAAAAAATTACAGCTGAGCGACCTTGTTTGGAAAGTGTTAACTTTTGGCAGCGAACCAAACCAAGTTTCTCATACTATGATCGAATCAACAAAAATTCCAAGACCATGTAAACAATCTCTCTGAACTGTCAAAAAAGTGAGGTTAAACATTATCATGCAATGTTCTCCACCGAGAGGTTCACTTCAGTTTGTTTACATAATCAATGAACTTTGTACCGCGACTCACCACTTCATTTGCCGCGTTGCCAGGAACTCAAGCAAAAATATACAAAACAGTGTTGCCCAAACACACATTTTGAGTCCCACCATTCTTGTAAACGTGAAAAAAATACTCAACATTCTTGCATTTTTCAAATTTAAAAAAATCAATTAAAAATCACGATAGCTCCAAACAGTCTCATTTCAACGGCAATATTCTTAAAAATGTGTAGTCTTTTGAATAAAAATAAGAAAAAAGGGGGTTAGGTCGGACGAGAAAGGTCTATTCCATAGAACATGGACCAATTAAGCTTATAACGGCAGTTTAGCTGTGTAGCTAAATTATTTTAACATAAAAAATAAAATTTTGGAATCTAAAAATTAGATTCAAAACACATATAACAGCGTTCTGCAAGGATGTTGGGCCTTTCATTTGGAACCAATTTGGTTAAGAGCGATTCAGTCATTCCTGACACACGTATGAGGAAGGGACACACACATGCATACACGTCGACTAGATTCGTCAAGCATAATCGGCACTTGGCCCGCGGAAAAAATCCTCAAAATTTGAGCGTTTTATATACTTTTCTTTTATAAGAAAAGACATTCAACAACTGGAAAACGTATTGGTCCATGGTTCACTTTTCTTGACAAAAGATTCGTGGCTTCGCTATATTACACCTACATTTTTTTTCACCCAGATTGGTATATGAGTACAATTTCACGCTGGCAAACTTTTGGGACGGTGCAAGCATGGTTTTGCATAACTTATCACATCACTGCTTTTCTTGGAACCTGAGCTCGTGTGGAAAACAAGTTGATATTTTTTCCGGAAAAAGGAATGAGGAGAATGTTCCTATGGCACGTCGCTCCCGACGGTTTGTCGTCTTCACCACTTTATCGTTTTTTGGTGCGTTATCGCCCACACCAGAAGAAGCCTACAACTGATGATCTCGGATAGCTCGAATGACAACATTTATGGATTTGATTATCTCATTATGACTTGTTCACCCAGATTAATCCGACTGTTTAAGTGCGGATCGATTTCGAGACACTCAATCTCATTAATTATAATAGGAAACTAAATATAGGAAATGAGAACGCAAACTTCCCGCAATTAGCATTCAATGGAACGATTTCATCGAATGAACCGTTAGGCAATTGTTTCACGGAGTGATCGGTTCAAGAGGAACAAACTTGTACCGGTAAAGCGACTATTTTCACATGTTATTACAAGTGTAGCAACACGTAGTCTGTAAACATGAATGAATTAGTTTTTGTACAAAGCGCTTATACAAAAACTAGAAGAATAGTTTGGTATCACTTTCACCGTAAATAATAGTATGCGTAGCCTGGTGAATAATATTGGCGTAGGTATGCGATATTTTATTAGCTACTATGCGTGAAATCTGCTAGCAACAATTAGCATAATCGTATGTTACATACCTATGCGATTTTGCTCTCTTGCTACAGAGCCATTCGATCTCTGAGGAAAATGTATTGATTTCATTTTATTTGTTTTAAAGTCAATAGAATTAAGTAAAGCGTCACACAGTAATATATGGTATGTGATTTTTCTTCGACAATTGAAATTGCACGAACAATGCAGATATGGATATTTCAATTGTCGATATGGATGATACTGAAAATAGGTTGCCTTTACACGATTAGGATTTTTGCTAACATATGAAATTATGTTTATATGGTTAAAATGTGGTTAGCCTCCACAATTCTTCTTCTTCTTAGCTTCTGTTTGGCTTGTTTGTGAAACAAAGCCCAAAATGGCACAGCATATAAAGCTATATTGCCAGCTAATTTTCGTTTATAGTCCGATGGACTTTACTTTTTGTGACTAACCGACGATAAACTCGCAGCGCCACAAAATTGGTCCACCACAGCACGAGTAATTCGCCCAATCAAGGTGAAAATAGCGAATTATCTAGCACTCGGTGAGAACCAACATGTCGACACGTTGAAATGTTCACCGGAAGTGAGCCTCCACAATTGAGTTATTAAGCCATATGCTGTTTATGCTTCTTTCCGATACAGCTGACATTAAAGATATGTAAACAAACATTTTTGTTCGCTTTTTACATTTATTATAAAAGAAAAGCATAGAAATATTATAGAATTCGCTCAGGCTTCTAAGGATGACCTGATGACTGCAAAGTTTCTAAGTCACAAACATCGGATTGATCTGAAACATATCTAAGAAAATGAAAAGCTATATAAATAACTCCAAGCAGCACCCAAAAAAAAATTGGATTGATGGATCTTGACCTGTAACTGATCTATTGGTCATGATCTAACAGTTGTTTAATCACATCAATATCAAATACCTGCCTGAAAACATTCCAATAGACACTCATTCCAGAGCTCTGAAATCAATCATAATCCTCAGATTTCCTATCATATTGAGCTCACTTTTGAATGGGTGTACTGTGATATGGATTAGGGTCTTTGTAATAGGAAGCGAAGTTGGAAACACAGAAACATGAAACATAGAACTGTTCACCGAAAAACTGCACAGTATTCAACATTTGCTGAACGTGTCTTTATTTTGGGAATGCGTAGAGTTGAGACGAAAACGTAATATGATTAATAACGAGGATAACACTTTCCGAAAGTAGAGTAAAACTTATGAAAAATGGCGTTTTCCGTGCGACTCTAGCAGGTCCTGATCAATTTTGGTGAGCTTTTGTTTCTGTTGTGTTACCAATTATATGAATAGGTAACATAAATGTTCGCAAAGAGTAATTTAAGGTCAAGATTACATCACTTTGCAACCGCCAATTGCGGAGGTTTAGTATCTACTATTTTACAAACTCTAAACAGCACATCATCTGATAAAATAACTTTGGCGTTATGTCTTCTATGAAGTATTTATGGAGAATTTGCTCTTCAAACAAATCTAGTTCGAGACTTAATGTCTTAAGCAAAATTTTGGGGAGTGCTATTACAAACCACTTTATTGAAGACATGAAGGCTCCGGGTATCAACATATTTTAGGCTATTTATACCTTTACAATAAATTATTATGATTTAACTGTTTATGATCTTCTATTATTTATAAACAATAAATTTTACATTTTATCCAAAGCTTGAGTTTGTAAAGCTCGTAATAAAAGTTGTTTAAGATCAAAAAATTTATTAAGGAATGTTTCGTAAATATCATTTTAAAACTCGATATGCTCCCTACACGTAATATTCATTCCTGCAAATAAAGTTGTTTTAAATGATAGTCTCAACAAATTCGCTAAAGAAACGAACTCTGTTACTATTTTTTGAAAAATTAATTCTCCATAATTTTAAAACTTCAAATATGACGGTTTCGGAATTATGTCATTTGGAGATTAGGTTCGATTTTCATCAAACCCCCACAAAACCGAATTTCTAGCTACGCCGCTGACCCTAAGTAAATAGAAACAAAGTCGTTCTACACTCGTTCACAAGAAAAATATGCAAAAAAAAAATTATTTTGCTTTAAATTTGCGCTAGAAGGCCCCTTTAAGAGAAATTTATATTATATAATCAGAAATAGCTATCAGACTAGATCAAGGGAAGGGAAGAATATTTTAACAGCTTCAGTTCTTTATAAAGAAGAAAAGAAATATGTCCCGATTGGTCAATGTCAGCTTAAACACACACCATGAGGCTGATAAAAAAACGGGTCTTTACTGTATTTATTACACTAGTTTACAAGAAAAATGAAGCTTCAAGAAAAAGTATTTTTAGACTAATTTTGGGTCTCTAAACACGAAAACAATATTCATTTTTTTGTTCAAAGAAGCGATTTTGTAATTTTCTCAAAAAAATTGTTTTTGGGCACTTTTAGTAGTTTTTAGTCAATATTTCGTGTCAAAATCATTCAATTAATTTAGTCAATATGCAGGTTGAAAGGTGCCGAGATGCCCTTTTCCATAAACATATAATATGTGTCGATCATATGTAAAATGTTTAGTGCTGCAAGCGACCAAAGTTTAAAAAAAGTGCATTTTTGACCATTTTTAAAAGTTACTCATTTTTAAACGATTTTTTTACCAAAAAATTTCGGACGTTTAAGAATCTCAGATGACAAATAATATGTTTACGTTAATTTTAAGCCTAATATCACTAACATCGGATGGAAAAGGTAACAGTTTGTCTGAAATTTCCTTTCAAAGAGAATTTTGACAGTTGGCTTTTAAGCCGTAATCCTATGTTTGTTGAGATTTGATCTACGCATATTATACATTTTCGGAAAGGGCACATCAATACCTTTCGAACTGTTTCGATCGGATCCTATTTGAACTAAATATTGACAAATAACTAAAATAGTGCCCAAAAACATCATTTTCAAAGAAATCTTGAAAATGCTTCTTTGAAAAAAAAATGGACTTGGTTTTCGTATTCAGCGATCCAAAATTAACTGAGGGAGCACCTTTCTTCTTAGCTTATCGCGATTACCTTAAAATTGTTAAAATCTGTCACATTAGATTCTGAAAATATGAAAAATTATTTTCCTGTAATAAAAAATAGAGCAAAAACAAAAAAGCGGAAGCAAAAGAAAAACTTTTTTTTAAACTCAAACTTCTTTGAAAGAGAAATAGAGTATTATTTTCGTATTCAGCGACCCAAAATTAATCTAGAAAACACTTTTTCTCGTAACTTCATTTTTCTTGTAAAATAGTATAATCTTATTTAAGACCAAAAGAGGTATGTGAAAAATAGAGCAATTTTTACTCGGTGCCTAATAACATCACCAGTTTTTGTCGGATTTTCGGATCTTAGGCTTAAAATTCACGTGAGAAGTTTGCCTGTCACATAAGTTTTTAAAAGATTTTTTTTGCTGATTCATTTTTTTTATGAAAAATCAACCAAAAATTTGTAATTTTACCAAACACTACTTTTTTTTACTTTGGTTGCTCTTAACTCTAAATTATTGATATTTTATCCTAACATGTTATACGTTTTTGGAATGGGCACATCAATACCTTTCGAATGGTTTGTGTTAATCGGAAGATTTCTCTAAAATGTCTCTCAAACAACTTAAATTTGCTGTTCTAGGTCACCGACGGCCAACCAAACTTTCGTTGACTACATTGACCACCATAGATGGTTCCGGAAGTGCCCGGGAAAAGCGGCCATCTTTCAAAATTTACGAACTCACATCAGTTTCCCAGAAATGGTTTGGCCGATTTTCACAAACTTAGTCCCATATGATAGCTATAATATCCCCATAGATGTCTATAAAATTTCGTACGGATCGCTTATATGGGCCCGGAAATATAGATTAAATCGTCCGGTCACATATGAAATTCCCATATAAGTCGGAACTCTATTTTTTTTCAAAGGGGGGACCCCATGAAATTTCAGAAATCGAATTCGTATTTTTGATGCCAAACATCTTTAAAATGCATGAAACGTCGAGATTTTATGTTATCTCGAAAATTTTTTTTTATAAAAATCGACTTTTTGGGACTTTTCCGATTTCGCACCTTTTTTCAGTTCAATATTACCATAGCTGTTTTTTCTTTTTCAAAATTTTAGAACTCGAATAATGATTTATTTTCCTGTATATAGTTGTCACGTGATGTATAATAATAAAATGTAATATATGCATTTAAAAGTTTTTAATGAATATAAACAACGCACACATTCTCGTGATTCATGATTGAGAAAGGCACAATTGCACCGCTAGGTGGATTAAAATAGGTTTTTACTGATAAGTTCGCCATGATGCAATCACATTCAAAATGTTTCTTTCCTCTTAAGGTTTTCTGTTAATAAAATATAAAACAATTAAAAATTGGGGTTTTCTTCAATTTAAATTTTTATCATAAATTTTTGTTTTTGTAAAATATGACTCAACATTTTTTCAGTGTATATTTTTTCATGCAGAAGTACTCATTCCCTGTAACTCGTTATCAGATAGTTTGCTGTATAAAATATGGTAATCGAACAACTTTTTTCGAAAATGCTACATGTACAAACTTCCACGATTTTTTTTAAATTGCTCTTGAGTCAAAATATTCTCATTTACTGGGAATAATGTTTAGTCTTTCGTGCCGGTGAAACGTGTAAAGTTTCATCAGAATCGATTTTCAGGAACTTATGGGTCTCTGGTCCAACACACCTTATGCCGCCTCTGAGGAGAGATCACATACAATAGCTCCTCCTCCCGCCACCAATAACCAGCAGATTTCCGATTTGCACTTTCCATTGGACATTACAAAATACTTTAAATACGGTATTGGCACTTACGACAAAATATAAAAAAAATAATATAAAATTGCATGCTAACTTAGTTTGTAATAATCAGCACAAGTCAAAAAAACATTTTGAGTTTTTTTGGGTTCAAATTTTTGTTTTTGTAAAATTTTGTAAAAAAGTGTAGAATGGTCGAAATCCAAAAGTCGAGATCCAAACTATGCTTATTGAGAAATATGTGCTAATAAAAGCTAATAACTATCTGTTTTTTGCGCCCCTAAATTTTTCGCTTGTTGCCAAAATCGGATCCCTACTGCATTACAATATATATTGCGAAGGCTGTACTGTACATTAATAATTAAATTGTATTTCAATTTTGTTTTGAGATTAATACATACTCATCGAGGCACTGTTATGCGATTACAGCCTCTAAACTGGTTCCACTCAAACTATAACTATCACTTTCAACTCACGCGTCTTTGAGGTATATTACAAACATCATATATCAGCATGCTGTTGCTCTCACCTGTTGAATCGGCCACCGCGTGAAGGTCACCAGCGCTAGCAGTAGCGGCAAATGCAAGGAAGCAATCTTAAAGCATTTACGATGCCACATCGTGCGAAAATGCTGTTTGGAGTTTGAACTAGTCGTCGGTGTTTTTATCTACCTTACATAAGCGTGTCTGTTTTGAATTTAATAAATATGGGCAAACTGTGTAGCTCTCAAAATGAGCATTGAACACTATCAAGTGAATGATGGAACACCCTTAGACGAGGTTTTAGCTACCAGCAACCGGAGCACGCGTTGGTAAATTATTAACTTGTTTTTCTCGTTAAGATACACCGTAATTTCAATAGTCTTTGAAAGCTACAGCACTTGTTATCAGTTAGGTCGCCAGGCCTTTTCCGGTAACACTGCTGAAGTCACAAGAGGCACCCGCGAACACACGTTCGAACGTAGCGGGGGGATTCCGAAACCGTCGCGACTAGTCGTGATGACGAGCAACAGGCGAATGAATGGCAAAGCTCTCTGGGTGCGCTTGCGAACTTTATGTACCTACACTAAATGTGTAGTGAATGAAGCCGTGTCGAATCAAGCTCTAAAGCTGCACATTCTAGAGTAACCGATCCCGGATTCATCTCAGCCCCTCTATTCATCTTTCCCATTTGAACGCATTAGCTAGGATAGTGTCAGTTATTTTTGTTCAATGCTTTATCTCATATGGTAGAAGGAAAAGAAAGGCACTTGATTTGAATTTTCACTTAGTTCATACATAAATCTTTTACATGTTTCCTACCATTTTTATTATCATACTGCTGCTTACTAAATAAGCATAGACATTCATTTCTATTAATGTGCAATTGTTTAATAGCAGGCCGGGGAATCAATAAAGAACATCTACCCTACATGTTTGAGTTGAAGCTAGCTATGGCGTCAGACTATCTGGAAGTGACACGATGAGTAGATTGGCCTGGTGGGCTCCTGGTGAGAGCAAAGATTGGAGGACTCACGTGATTATCAATTATCTTTTCGTTATTTAAAGTTTGAAATTTCAGTATCTAACAAATATTCTCAAGTATGGTTGTTTTATTAGTTCAAAATGACAGTTTTTTATGTTTTAGTATTATTCTTCAATATTTTTAAATGGAATATTGAAAAATAGATTACTGCACTGATAGATGAATTAAACTGAAACCTCTCGCTAAACGCTCCAAATATTAGGGTGGATCAAAAGTTATTGTTCCAGCATCGCACCATTTGGAGTCCGCTCAAAGCATTTAATAGAAAAACGTATAGTTTATACGTCTGTTTTATTAAGTCTATTATTCTATTTTTAATGGAAATTAAACAACAAGACAGGTTAAAGTTTTCAGGATGTGAATTTATTTATCGATGATTGTCACATCCCGAAATAGTTAAATTCCCGATGTCAGGTAACAGTTTTAGATCGGTGAACCTTCATTTCACCTTTAGAGAAATTGTTGAAGCAGAATTGCAAATTGATGTTTGGTTAGTTTAAATTTGACGTGGTAAGAAATTTTAAGTTGCAATCATTTGTTGCTTCACTCATTTGTACGGTGCATACTAGAGCACACATACGGAAAAAATCCGTTCATAAATTCATTAAAAACAAATCACGATTTCGTAAACTGAACGATTCACGAAAATCGAGACGCGCGTTGCTGCGAGTGCGACTTTCAACGTAATCGGAGAAAAACACAATTTGTTCCGAAGCGCCATCTGGCGGGTATATAATCTCCAACCAATAACACACAAACACGCTCAATAACAAATGCCTACTATGTATAAATTTTATTAAAAAAACATAACTGTGCCCTAATTCATCCTAGCACCTAGTAGCGGAATGATTTAATTTCACATCTATTTTCATGCTCCTAATATGTGGCATGAAAATAAATGTAAAATTATAATGTAAATATTTTTTCCGCGCACTCGCTTGCATTTCTACCGATATGTTGTAGAGCACATCGGATTATCGCTGCGAGTAAGAATCAGAAAGATAATTTATTCCATGACAACTTGCAAGCGATTTGATGTGAAATGAGAACCACCCTAATATATAGGGGAGAGTTGGTACACATGATCTCACTTTTGTTTTTTTCTCATAACTTTTCCGCTATGAATAATTTGTAAATCCAAATACTGTCCTGTCAGTAATATGAACAGTTTTGAAAATCATGTCAAAACGAAATTTTTGTAAAACGTATGGTAACTTGATCCCCTGCCTACTAGAGCTAAAGAAACAAAGCAGACAGAGTTCAGCTAATCACCTATTCTGACAAAAGAATTAATAAGGCTGTTTAAAAAATGCACGACAAACTTTCACCACAGTAGAAAGTCGAGACAAGTCTTTATGGTAGATCATTGCTGTTTAACTGGCTTTTGCAACTTCAATAACTTAAACCAAAATTTCTACATGGAAAAACATCTTAGATTAAGTAATAGTGCCAGTTACTTTATAAAAATGATTCTTTTTTATTTCTACGCATTTCGAAAGTGTTTGGGAGAGCTAATGATGAGGATCAAAAATACCCAGTGTTACATGGATCAAAGATACTTGTTGAATGAAGTGAACATAATTTAATTTTTTTGTATGTGTTGTGAAACTTTTTTTTTCAAAAAGCGTGTTTTATAGACAAAAGCCCTTAGAGAGCAATCGTACCCTAAGATATTCATATATAATTAATTCGACGATCTAATACAATCGTTCAAAAAATTTGAAAAAAGACCTTCGAGATCGATTTAAACATATATTTTTGTAAAATATTATGAAACTTTTCCAAACTGAATGCACTACATTAGATTTAGTTTTTAAACATTGTAAACGACCAAATATTTCATTTTCTTTTCATATTGTGATAACTTTTTCTGTAACTTATGAGATATGGCCAGATGTCCCCAAGGATCAAGTGTCCTCTCTCTCCCCTAAGTACCACATCTGGCGGCTTGCTTTGTGAAACATGTTAATTCCATAGTTCTACCACGAATTGATGTATTATGCATGTGTTTATAACAAACTTTTGCTATATGGCAATCGAGGGCAGACATAATTCAAATTTATTTTCTTCTGACTATTTACCACATTATTTACCTTTGCATTACTTCACATTTTTGCTGTCACTGCTGATGGCGTTCACCCCCAGGCTAGGACTGTTTACAGCAGACAGATAAGCTTGTAGGACGATGATTTGAACGATTTCCCAGCGGGGAAGAAAAAAGATCAAGGATATTCAATTCTACTGCTCAGTATACCCACCCGCAATCCAGTGTATATCGGATAGGATGTGCGTGGGATAATGAAGGCAACGATGGCGATGTGATACGAATATGAATTTTCTCGCAGTTACGCAGGGAATGAGCAGTGCAATGTGTGGTAACCGTGGTAGCACGGGGCACAAGAAACTTCGATTTGTTGGGGACAAACTGGGGGGAAAACTGTTGATGTTGTTTACGACAAATTTGTCATGCTGTGTATTTGCGTCCTGAGAGTTAACTGAAGTCGGTCGTTAGTGTTCAGTACACTCACTTGTAGTAGTATGTATTTCATTCGAACAATGAACGCATTGAAAATGTAGTCATTGCAAACAGAGAGGTGTGTTTTTTTATTTGATAATTCATTATTTTACAGATTTGCGAATAAAATTTGTTTCAATGATATAATGTTTTGTTGAATGATAGAATGTTTTGTTGAAATTACAATCATGATTTTCAAGATCTCTCAACAATGTCTTACTTTCGGAGGGATTGTGCACTGCTTTTGTATTTTGTGTTAATTGTTCGTGTTTTTTCATTACTGCTGTTTTTGTTTGCAGTTCAACCATCGAGGTATGACGGACCTGCTTAGGTCTGCTGCAAATATTTGTTTATGTGTTTATTTGCTGTATCAACACCAACAAATGGTAGTTCTAAGCCTAGTTACATTTAAGAATATACAAAAACTTATTTTTAATCGTTTTTCTAGTTAGTGGAAGTCGAGTCCTGTGGCAACTCCATTGAAAACTCGCTGACTCCCGGCAACAGCGCTGTGGCGACCGCAGTTGGTTCTCCTAAAAGGAAGTCGCAGAAGAGAGTTAGTACGTAGTGTTCGAACGGGTTTGAAGATTCAGCCGTTCTGGAATTCTAGAGCAATCCACTCTGGCAGAGCGTAAGTCTGAGACGAATAGGGCTCGTGAGCAGTCCCTTCGAATGCTTAGTGTATTGAGTTGTGTTAACTGGCAACGGTTTCCGTAGCTCAGAAATTTGAGTCTGTTTTGTCATGAGAGATGTCGATTCTGTCAATCCTGTTCTGGTAGTACGGATTCAAAACAGCAGAACAATGTTCTAACGATGAGCGGACCAACGCGCTATAAAACGATTCAAGACAGTGCACGTCCCTGGAGTTTTTTTGCTATTCTGAAGATGAATCCTAATCCTATTGTTGCCTTGTCCACAATATTTGCAGTATATGAACGTTAGAGAAGAATCCAAGGCCACTCCAAGATCATCGACGAGAGAGTGGCTTGGAATGCTCGAGTCAAACAGATGGTAATTGAATCAAGAAGAGACGGAATGAACCAGACGTAATCATTGTTGATCGGTCGGAAAGCACCTTTTTTGTACGAGACATTGTGACACGGCAATAGGAGATCATAGCAAAATACATAGATACAATATCTTAACCCTTAAACACGCAATGTTGTTTTAAAACAACATCCTGAAAATCGTCTAAAAATTATTGTATTAACGTGATATAGCTGTTAGACGATTTTCACAAAATTCTAAAAAAATTGATTTGCGCCTGTAAGGGTTAATTCGTTAAGTCGATTGATATTGGAAAATTCTTGAGAAACCGAATGAAATGCAATTTCTGCAACACAAACTAAATATCTATAATTTATGTCGGTTGACGAAAAAATATAATACGATGGTCCCGGATTAACAAAGTCGGACAGTATTCAAAAATCGTTAATGATCATTCTGATGGTATGGAATATGGATGCATCAAATTTTCACAGTTCGTTAATTTTTGGCGCTAGCCTAAACTGTGCAGCACTCGATGTGACCAGTGTGAAAATTTAATTATTCTAATTAGTTTCATGCCCCACTTAAGCATCTACCAGAACGAATTCAATGTTTTGTTAGGAAACATTCTAAAACAGGCTATTTATAGTATAGATCGTGGAAGACGGATGTCTAGAAATCTTTTGGTGAAATGTTCACGTAGATTGAGTAAAAACAATTTTTCTTCCAATAGTAGCACGGGAGATAAGTAGGTATGTATACCGTTGCTAATGCATCCGCAAAGATTTACCGAATTCATACATATTTAATTACCTCGTACGAGCTATACAATAATGACACAGAATACCATTGAGGGACCGATGCCGATGGCCATAGATAGAACGGAACATGCAACAACGGCATTTTCCGTTACCGCAAAACATTTGTTAATGATACACACTAACTCAATGTAATAGACTAATTAGCATGATTCGGACTGGAAATTAATACAATATGAAAGCCACGTTTCATACGGTTGAGAAATCATTGTCGCTTTAACGGTATAAAGCAGAAGAATATTTGTCAAACTAAGTAAAGTTTTTAAATTATGTCAACATCTTATCATGTCGATTATGTCAAAATTTTAACTGTATCTTATCAAATATTAAATATGTAAAGGGCATAAAAGGTTAGTTAGGAAAAGGTAACTGATGGACTATAGAAAATAGCTCAAAGAAAGTTTTTTGATTCTGTCAAGACCTTCTTCCCCTCAATGCAGATCGAGAAATAAGTATTGTGTAACGAGTAATAATTTCTACATATATTAAAAATAATAACTAACGCCTAAGTAAATTATGGAATCAATGAACGTAAAAAATGTCGTCCAATTTGGCCCCAAGTTGGTTGTAGTTACTGACAAGATGAATTCAAAACACGACTCAATTTCAAATTAGTTCTTGTGCCCTTAAAGTACAAATTGGCTCAAAACAATATTTTCTTTTTCGGGGATGAATATTACATGCGATTTTGAAGTACTGGAATTTTCTTTCATTACATATTCAAAAAATGACCCGAAACATTTTCATCATATTAAAGCATACGGAATTAGAGCTGGCATTTAAATTATGGCCTTAGTGTTGACTGACAGGTTAGAATAGAACTATTTCCGTAGAATCATTTCTATGAAATAAAACATAATTTTACGAATTAAACAAAAAAATCAGTATCGCTAAACTTCTCACTAATCGAAAGCTTAGGTGCTCCTCTTTCATCTGAGCATAACTTTGAAATGTAAGATATTTCCCTTTTTGGGAGGTTTAATCAGTGAACACACACACTGTCAGAGGAACGGATTTGTAAAGTTAATGAAAACCTTCGAAGACACCATTCAGCCAGTTTTGCGTTGATAATTAGATTTCTTGAAATTCGCCAAACAAACCTTGAATTATTTTTTTTTATATTGTAACGATATTTAGCAAGGGACTGGAAGGTGAAACATTTTTCAAATATTAAGAGCCGTAGTACTCAAGGAAGAGCAAGGATTTGAAGAAAGAAAGTTTAGAAAAGCGTGGAGTAGGGTCAATGAGCAAGCTTGGAGTTTCCCGGCTACTTCACTCTTTGTCTTCTGCAACGCAGGAGTCAGGATCTTTTGGCATTAAATGCGAATCACCTGAGTTTCAATTTATTTTTCTTCGAAATATATTTTTGCTCGGGGTTCCTATGTAAATGATGTTACATTCAAAATTCTATCATTGTTCTATGGATTCTTCGAACAATTTTACCTCAATTAGATTTGTATCCGTTTTTAGTTTCGATGAAAATTAAGAGTTTAATCACGATCGAAAAACTATCCCTTAGATACACATCAGATCAGTGGTCCACATATTAGTAAAAAATAATATTTTCCGCAAAATCATTTCATGTTCTGTTTTGTAGCCAGCGAGAAAATGTTTGGAAGCAGAAAGGTATTATCTGTTTTTAGGAATTGTATATTTGTTCAAAATAGCAATCCTATTATAGGAAATATGGGAAAGTTGAAATTTTAAAGTGCACTTTATCAAGTACTTCGATATGATTAAACGACGAAACAAAGGATCTAAATACATCAAAGAATGGTCTGAGAAATCCGAAAATGATACAGTTTCGAATAAGTAAATGGTCGGAAAAGAATCCCAAGCAAAAAAACTCTAATAATATAACATATAAACAAAATAGTATTGTTTCGCGGTCAATGTAAAATATAATAATATTTTAATGTATTGATCGCAAATCCAAAGAGAAAGTATTCAAAATTTCCACCAATTTCGGAAGGTTAATTCGCAAAGATTGATTTTTCTCACTTACCATTGAAGTAGGAAGCAGATATTAGGAAGTAAGAAGTAGATGCTAGGCCAATGCCAAAACAATACAAATACGTCATAAACTGAAAATTTATTTTCTGATGCCAATTATTCATACAGGTTAAAAAATGTTAGTATTTTAGATCGACGTACAAATGAGTAAAAGTATCCCTATTATATAAACATAAGTAGTGATTTTGCTAAAAAAAAGTTCTGGACCCTTTGGAAGAACGAATCAAAATTTGTCTCTTTTAAAAATGAAGCAAGTTTCCGGAGAGTGAGTACATCAGTGATATTGATTTGTTTGTGGTAATATTGTTCTTCCAGAGACAAAAAATATACCGGGTGAAAATATTATTCAAATTTAAAATGTGAATTAGCGCGAAATTGGCTAAATGTCGGTCATTGGTGTCTTCAGAGGTATTTATTACCGTACCGTAACAAGTCCCTCCTTCTAATACTGAATATCTAAAGATTGATCCCTCTGAAAGTGAGATATCTTCTGAGAGCTATTCATTGAAACGCAGTCTTCAAAAATAATCATCAAAGCGTTAAAAAAATTATTGTTCTAGACCCCCCGATAGGACATTTCAAATTAAGTCTCAGATGAATGAGGAGTATCTAAGCTTTCGATTAGAGAGTACTTCAGTTATACTGATTTTTTTTTATTAATATTGTTCTACCAGAGACACCGTGATAGGTTTTGTGCTCTTTACGCTCAAAGATGGTTTTAATCAATTTTCTCCTTAATGGAAGAGAAATAGTTTTTACCTAACGTTTTCTCCCCAATGGCGAAATATAACATAGTGCATCTTGCATTGGTTTGCTAAGTTCGATTTCAGTAATTCTCATCAGCTTAATCTGAACAACTTATTTTGTGGGACATCACGCAGGACTAGGGGGTTACTCATACACACAAATAGGGTTTTCGTTTTTTGGAGCTAGCGTCAATCCGGCGCTAGCTTAGTCCTGTCACTAATTTAGTGTCGGCTTCTGATAAGATGAAATCGAAACGCAAATTCCATAACTAATTTAAACAAGTTTTTTTTTGAGTGATTGAACGAAGACTACTTGATAAGATATGCTTTACACACAGAAAAAATATTTTGTGATTTTAAATTTATTTTCTTGGACATATTTGGAGCATGAATATAAATGTAAAATTAAGTTCCAGCACAAATACACACAACATGTCGTGCTTTTTTCAGCGATATTTTTTTGTAATTTTACACGTTGATTGGAAACTACAGTTTCATTAAACGGCAAACCAATGCTCTTGAATGTATTTTTAATCCCATATTGCTGTAAAATAAATGACATGTAATGTTACACGAACGAAAGTGCAAAATCACATTGAGTGCATCGAATTGTTTACCTTACCTTCGTATTGATTTACATGTCGTTTAATTTTCATTATTTTTTGGTGTGCAGGTCACATCGCTCGCTAGGAGCGAACCGTAAACCTTATACCGTTCTAAGCCCCCAACCTCGCGACACCTATGAAATAGTCGTCCTTCGGTTGAGTAGGTAAAACATCAACACTTCCAACATTTATCCACAGAGAACAGACATCCATGACCGAACAAAAATATTTAAAAACGTGTGTAAACATTTGAATTAATATACGAAAAACACTAGCACCGCCACACCAACCTATCCCAACTATCCGTCAAATCGATTCCGGAACCGGTTCGAAATCATGGATGGATTCAGCATGGAATCTAGCTCAAAGAAAACAACCGATTCCGACTCTATCGGTTGACGCATTTGAACTGGAATTCATGCTGGAAGTCCGAATCGGTTCCGGACTAGTTTGACTGGGTAGAGGAATAACCGCTGTCAATTCTGTCGCACTCAGCCACAAAAAAACATGACGACAGTAGCGCACCTGGTTTAGATATCCAAACTACCTTCGAAACCGTTAGAGATTTTACACAAGTTGAATGCTGAAGATGGACGTCTGTTCTCTGTGATTTATCTTTAACCTTTCCCGCGAACGATGGAGATGTGGGCAACCGGCAATGGTGGCTATCGTACTGTTGAGGTTTTACTATCGGTCGGATTGGTATGATATCCTACTTACCATTTCCTAAGCAACTCTTCTTAGATAATCAGTACTCAAACATGATAAAGCCAGTGTGCAATCCGCCAAAATCACCACAACGCTCAACGTTTCCATTCATGAGGCGAGCTTCTGGGAATATTTACCCATGTGCAACAGGTTTTCGCCATACAATATGCAAATTAATGTACTGTTAAATACGAAGTTTAATCAAAAGCTCTTAAACTGAAGAACGTAACATGAACAGTGAATGTTTCACAACAACGCCTTAAGTTATATACATTACAAATAGGTGATAAGCTGGCACATACCATATGTAACGATACCCAGTTAAGCTCAGCCGGAAATGAACCGGAATTCTGGCTGGTTCCAGTTCGTATTCCGGCTCCAGTGACACAACCGATTCTAGTTAGAATCGGTTGTTGCACTGGAGCCGGAATACGAACTGGAACCAGCCAGAATTCCAGTTCATTTCCGGCTGAACTTTACTGGGTAAAAGCGATTTCTAACCTATGCTTGTTGATTATCAGCAAAATGTTCGCGCAGTGAAAAATTAGATTAATAAATGATTTTTTTGTATTTGATTTTTTATTGGTGGTGTTGGTATGGAGACATTTGGTGTAATCGTTTTTACTTCGATGTTGTCAATGGCAGTTGGTTTAGTGGGCCCGGTCGTTGTTGTGCTGGTGTTTTATTGCCCGGTCCACAGTCGTTGGTTTACCAACCGGTTGTGGTTTAGCATACGACGACTGTATACCGGCTTTGGTCATATCAGGTGGAATTTCCTTAGCAATATTGGCATGTTAGAATCGACCCTGGGTACGTAGCTAGTGTTCGTTGAGAATATTCAACACCTTGAGGTGATCTGCATGAAAGGGTCAAGTAGGAGGGAATAGGTTTTGTCGGACGCATTCTCACCTCACGAACGCCGTTACGAAGCCGTGGGAAGAAGTTCCTTCAAGTATCTTCCTTAACACTATCCACTTTTCCGTATTTTAACATGAGTTGTTTGATAGCGGCGGAACTAGTACGTGGTGCCAGGTCATGTAGCTTTATTTTAATACTCTCATTATCTATATATGTTGAGATGCTATATAAAATGTCATTACATTCAACGCCGCGTTTCAAATTGTTCTGCGAAGCATACAATTCTACTTGACTAATGTATTTAAACGTAATCGGTACCGCATGACGTAGATGGTGAAATTGCACAGCATTAAGGGGTTGAGATGCGGGATAAAAGAAAAAGGTTTGAATTTGTGTAAAGGTATGTAGCCATATTTTTATGAAATACTTGTTATGCGTCTAGCGTAGCACAATGTTATATTTGCAAAATCCACTTGAGAACATAAAAAATATTAATCATTGTCGAAGTTACAGTAATTTTCGCAAAATGCGTTTTTTAAAGAGGTTTGCCGTGACTACGATTCCAGTCCAACAGCACAACTGAAAGCATAAAACTATAAAAATATCATTAGTATATGTGCCTGTGGTGTCCTTGAACGATCGATTAAATTTTTTTTTCTTCTTTTTGGAAACGGGGACGATTTTTTCAAAAAAGCACTATTTTCACCTGAAAAAATTACTAAAAAATTCATAACATTAATATGAAAATTTTGACGAAAAAAATAGAATCGTGCAAGGACACGGCAGTTAAATTACTAACACGCAAAAAAAAGTTTTGAGATCGGTTGATAGCTATTTCGGCAATCGTAGTCACCGCAAAGACGTTTTTGGGAAACATGATTTCGAGATAATCGCGTTTAAAGTTTCAAGTATAAGCCAACGGAGTAGGGAGCAAGATGAAAAACGCTACAACTTTGCGTACATTGCTCCGATCTCTATGAAAATTTGAGATAATATCCTTAAGAACCTGAACTTTACGATAGAAGAATAAAAAAATCGATTTTTTGGACGTCCTCAACATATGTAACCCCTTAACTTCTGCTACGTTATGTTTACCTTCAACAGTTGCTCCACTTCACGAATCGGTGGACCCTGCAGGACATTTCTTGAGCGTTTTTTCAAAACGTCATATCTGTAATGAGTTACTCTCTTTGTTTACTTCTCTTTCGATTTTTACGGCGTCACTATAACACTTTTCACTTATTTTACAGTACAGATCGAAAGACGGTGGTTTTAACTAGCATATTATGTAAAGAGTTGAGGGATAAATGTTTAAATGATCGAATTATTAACAGAAGAGCAAGTAAACAAAGAGAGTAACTCATTGCAGATATGACGTTTTGAAAAAAACGCTCAAGATTTGCGCATTTGCGGCCAATTTTTTTTACTAAATGAAAATTGGTTTTCATTGAAAACCAGTTTTCAGGTTGCTTGTAGCCAATTAGCCGAAAGCCGGTTTTCATTCAAGTGAAGAAATTGGCCGCTAGAGAAGTCAACAGCAATACAGTTTGCATTGTTACGCATTGTTTGTGCACGTTTCACACATTAGGTAGAAGGAATCAATTTTTGCTTTTGAAAATAGACAAAACGGCGCATGGGTTAATTTGATAACATGCCCTGCTATAGCAGCGGAGTGATTTCTAGCTTCTAGGCTCTGAGCAAGATGAGAAATCCGACTATGACCGTCATAGTATGACGTGAGATATCATATGAATAAAAGTGTAAAATCATATGCTTTTTGAAGCTCTAATTCTGTGCAATGTTTTTATTTTTTTGTTTCGATTATATAGGTTTAACCATAGGGTCATTCGACTCTTTTTTCGGGTTGGAGAACTCTTTAGAAAAATCTTTAACCCAGGTGAGCTGCGTACAAGGCAATCGATTTACGATCTACACTATGCCCGCCCCGATTTTCAATTAAATTCTCGAATGAAGCAATTTATGTTTAGAACCAGATTGGTTTACATGTTGTTTAAATTTGATCATTTATTTGTGTGTTGGCTTTCTTCTTAGTTCGACTTTCGCACAACAATTCAGTATGTACCTGGAAATGGCACAGATAGCATGATTTTTTCTAGTTTATCCTCTTTTATATTATGAAGCAGATAAGTCGGGGCCAATTCGGCCATACGCACGCTACGGGCCTACATATTATTTCTTAAGCGACCCTTACACGTACAATACTTTTGTCAATACTCAGTATTGACGATACTGCACATCGTCAATACAACTTTTTTACATTACATGGTCAATACTAAAATATTGAACGTGTAAGGGCCGCTTTAAATGATTAAAACAGAAACTCGTTCTTGACATTCGTTGCTTTATTCGTTAACGTAGAACAATACATACAATGATTCGAATAGACCATTAATCATTCGAAGGTCAACATAATCTTTCTGTACGCTTTACAATAATATAAATAAAGAAATTACATTAAAATACATTTCTGCTGTTGATAGCATTGTGAAAGTAGGTTTCAATCGTTTTTTCAACAGCAACCAGCACAACGATTAAGTCAATTTAAATATTTAAAGTCTTTTAAATTATAAAACTTACTCCTAGTCATACATTTGTTAAAACCATATCGATTGCCTTAGGGCAAACTGATTCCACCATGTAAATAACTGGAACTGCTCCTAGATTTTATACAAATACTACTGTAGTGGGATGACTGTCATTAGAACGTATTTTACATAAGTTTATCACATGCCCGGTTGCGTTTCCTTCTTAAATATATAGCACCATCTGAGGAACTCCAATATAGTTGTTCGGTTTGATTGGTTACTTTTTCGTTTTGAGGAAATTTAATACTTTTGGCAAATACGGCTTCTTAAAAATACACGAATACTCCTTGCCACACAATAGCATGAAGAACAAGTCCTAACTAGTGTCCTTCTATATTGTGGCTCACAGCTCTTTGCTTGTTGCCTTACTGATAACGTTGATTTTCTCCAGTAGCGCCAATGGGTGTTAAAATGTGATTAAAATACGAGTATCAATACTAATGAACCATCCGATACGGCTGACTAGTGGGGAAGCTTTGTTTCTCGGCGAGTGGCCTACACACCGTAGTGAGCTCGCGAGAAACGGTAGTCTATCAATCTATCTCCTAGGAGGGTGTTCGAGTGCTCGCACAAATGTGGGGTAGGATACTGTACAAATTAGCAACTGCCGGCGACATTAAACGCATTCGGTTAACTGGTCTTGCCTTGGTTGCTGCTGGAGTGATCGCGCCGAGACGCGCGATCGAATCGAACGGTTCAGCATGCTGGATCGAAGTTCGCCGGTCGTTGAAGCCCGCAGTGAAGCACCGAATGAGGTTTTTGACGTGGCACGTGTGAAACGCTCCACCGGAAGGTCATCGATGTCGTCGTCAATTTGTCTGGAATGAGGAAGTAAAGATTTATTAGTTGTTGCATTTTTTTTGTTTTGATTATGCATGAGGACGTAATTCAGTGGAGACGCTGGGTAATTGAACAAACAACACTCACTTTGTCATGCATGGGAAGTCCCAAATTTTTTGCCCTCGTCCGAAGTCTTCTCCATCCGACAGTGTCTGTGGAAGGTCATGTCCGAGTGTTTCGGGCAAAAAGAGTGACAGTATACCTCCGAATATTCCTAGGATTCCCAGTACGACCAACGGCAACGAAGGAGAAATGTGGGAAAGGTACACAACGAAGGGTGCAACAATGCTGGCGACGTAACCCATGATGTGGATGAAGGCAACACCTTGAGCACGGACCACTGTTGGTAGTAGTTCTGCTGCGTACTGCAGTCCAATGTTGTAGGATATATTTACACTGAAACGACCCATCATTGCTAAAGTAGCGGAGAGAGCACCTATAAAGATTAAAAATAGATATTAAGGTCACATCGCATAGTGGACATGTGTTAGACTAACCCATTGGTACTGTAGTAGCAAGTAAGCTGAATATGCCGCTGGTAATCATAGATCCGCAGGCCAACCAACGGCGACCCCATCGATCCAGGGTAAAGGTGAGAAACGTATCAGCGGGAAGCTCGGTAGCAGCAGCAATCGTAAACGTTACGAACAGATCCAAACCGAGAGATCCGACATTACGCACGTGTCCATCGAATACTAGTGAGATGGCCATCCAGATAACGATCAGCAGAATAGTTATATTTCTCAAACGGGGTGTTTTGAACAGGTCTAGCACTGAGTAGTTGCTATTGTTGGCTTCTTCCTCCTGCAGTCGGACGCAGCTATCACTAAATTCCTGATACACCTTGGCATCAATCGTCTTTCTATTGATTTTCTCAAACTTTTTAAGAATGCGCATAGCTTTGTCCACTTTGCCCTGCGACACTAGCCATCTGTAGGAAAGGATCGAATGTTATTAGGTTATCCGAAGATCATCGTGAACAGCTTACCTGGCAGACTCCGGTACAAGAAGAGGCGTGAAGACAGCAAGAACCAACGGAGCCGAGGTTACGATAGCAAATACTTTCCAGTTGGCAATGTAGTAGGCAATCCACGGTAGAGCACAAGAAGCGGCGGTGAAGAACAACGCTATTGACATGTTGGCGACAAATGTGCGCCATTTCGGACCAACGTATTCTAGAACTGAAAATGGAAAATATTAGTTGAGGTGGAGAATATATAACATTCAACCAATGAATAATAGTCTAATCGATTGCATATCAAATAATAATACTTCTTTCTCGCAAATTTTGTTGTTATTTTACTCTGACTTCTACTGTTTCTAATTTAAGAATCCGAAAATGTGCACAACGCTTGAAATTCCCCTCTCACATTGTGTATGTTCCACCCATATGAACTGTGCAAATAACCTTATGTATATAGCAATTCGACTGACTCAACCGGTAGATTCTGATGTGGATTTCACTTGAGGCGAAACTAAGACAGGTTCTAACCATACAGTTAGGGTTAGAATCTGACTAAGTTTCGAGTTCAAGCAAAAACGACACAAAACGGAAATGCCACGATTGAGCGCTTAAATTTCAAAACTTGTTGTAGGAAGCAACCAGCTGCGACAAAGAGATGCTGATGATGGATGCACAAAAAACTTTTTTTTCTATCAACCAAGTGCATAGTTTGCAAAGCTCCGACGGCGGATACATAATTCACACGTGAATGTCACGAGTCTTATACATGTCTCAAGGTGGACGACTGCAACGCATCGCTCTGCCGCAATGACAGAACGGAACATCGCATCGGTTGGTTGGATACGGCTGTTATATTTCAATAAATTGATTATATCGATAATCTTTAAAGCAAATCCGCATTCTAGTGAGCGATCGTGCCCGTACCGGTAATTGCGCGTCAAACTGCATTTGATCTAATAGCATACTTATATGAAAGCAATAAATATTGGCAGAGTGATCATTAGCACCAGTCGTAACATTTTAGAAATAGGAATTGCGATTTGATTTGAAGTAATACTGATCCCCGAAGGTAGTTAGTTATAGTATACAGGCTTTTTACGGAACACGACGTCGTAAAAGAATATATTCGTAAATTGCTAAGAATTAGTTTCGTACAGTCAATTTTCGTAAAATATACGAATTTCTAGTACGTATGATGAATCGCTCATAGTTCTATTGCAACACTCTTATTTTTTTAGGAGTTTTTCGTGAAAACCTCGAAGCGACTTTCGTTGCCTTATTATTTTGTTGCTATGGTCCACTAGGAAATTGATAACAGTCTATTATCTTTCTCTGCACAAAACCAGCCTAAAGACCGCGTGGCATCCGCGGGTTTGAAGTATCTCAACCAAGAATTGATTTATTGAGTTCTTGCTCCCATGCTGTAAGAGGCGACTGAAAACAGGAGTCCTCAAATCAAGGTGTTTCTCCGTGTCAAGGACTGAATGGCTGGCAAGACTGAAATATGTCAGTCGCGTACGGAGTGTCGTGAGTGTTACCCTTACCGTGTTACGCGAATCTCTGACACAGTGGACGTTTGTTTCCTCGCAAATCGTGGGATTCAAATGATAGTCATATTCCTAATGCCCATTTCGGTGTTCGCTATAGGCGATTTTAAGCCAACGTGTTTCTTGTTTTCTAGTTGCTGTAAAACAAGTGTTGAGGCATCAGTGTTCGTAGATATTAAGGGGGCTTTTGATTCAGTGTCTATCAACAACTTTCAGAGAAGCTGCATCAGCATGGTCTTTCAGCGACTTTAAACAACTTTTGCTAAACTTGTTGTCGGAAAAGCACATGCATTTTTCACATGGTGACTTATCGACATCACGATTTAGCTACATGGGCCTTCCCCAGGGCTCATGTGTAAGCCCACTGTTATACAATTTCTACGTCAACGACATTGATGAATGTCTTGACCATTCCAGCACGTTAAGGCAACTGGCAGACGATGGCGTGGTGTCTGTTATGGGACCCAAAGCTGTCGATCTACAAGGACCATTACAGAATACCTTGGACAATTTGTCTGCTTGGGCTATTAAGCTGGGTATCGAATTCTCCACGGAGAAAACTGAGCTAGTTGTATTTTCAAGGAAGCGTGAACCAGCACAACTACAGCTTCTATTAATGGGTCAAACTATCGCTCAGGTCTTCACAGTAAAATATCTAGGGGTCTGGTTCGACTCGAAAGGTACTTGGGGATGCCATATTCGGTATCTGAAACAGATATGCCAGCAAAGGATCAACTTTCTTCGTACAATAACCGGAACATGGTGGGGTGCCCACCCAGGAGACCTAATTAGGTTGTATCAAACAACGATACTGTCAGTAATGGAATACGGATGCTTCTGCTTTCGCTCCGCCGCGAACATACATTTCATCAAACTCGAAAGAATTCAGTATCGTTGTTTGCGTATCGCCTTAGGGTGCATGCAGTCGACTCATACGATGAATCTCGAAGTGCTGTCGGGCGTTCTCCCGTTGAAAAATCGATTTTGGGAACTCTCATATCGATTGCTCATTCGATGCGATATCTTGAACCCGTTGGTGATTGAAAATTTCGAAAGGCTTGTTGAGCTCAATTCTCAGACCCGTTTCATGTCCCTGTACTTTGACTACATGGCGCAGAATATTAACCCTTCTTCTTACAATCCCAACCGTGTGCATTTCATAAATACTTCTGAATCTACTGTTTTCTTCGACACATCCATGAAAGACGAGATTAGTGGAATTCCGGACCACATACGCCCACAAGTGGTTCCAAACATTTTTATAATAAATTCCGAGAAGTCGACTGTTCTAAGATGTTTTATACTGACGGATCAAACCTCGAAGGGTCCACTGGCTTCGGTATTTTCAATCAAAAGTTCACCGCCTCCTACAAACTCAGTGACCCTGCTTCAGTTTACGCCGCAGAACTAGCTGCCATTCAGTATACCCTTGGAGTCATTGAAACATTACCCGCAGGCCATTACTTCATCGTTTCGGATAGCCTCAGTTCCATTGACGCTATTCGCTCGATGAAACATGGAAAGCACTCCTCGTATTTTTTGGGGAAAATACGGGAGCTACTGAGTGCTTTATCTGACAACTCTTTCCAGATTACCTTGGTATGGGTCCCTTCTCATTGCGCCATTCCGGGTAATGAGAAGGCAGACTCCTTAGCTAAGGTGGGTGCCTTAGAAAGAGACGTTTACGAAAGACCAATTTTTCAGTATTACTCATCAGAGAACCCTCGAAAGTTGGCAAACTTCGTGGAGCAGTGGGGAGCTGGGAAGGTGGCTACATTCGATAATCCCTAAGGTATCGACGAAACCTTGGTTCAAGGGGATGGATGTGGGTCGTGACTTCATTCGTGTGATATCTCGACTCATGGCAAACCATTACACGCTGGATGCACATCTCCGGCGTATTGGGCTCGTGGATAGTGGTATCTGCGCTTGTGGCGACGGCTATCACGACATCGAGCACATTGTCTGGGCGTGCACCGAGTACAGTTCCGCCAGGTCTCGGCTAATGGATACCCTGCGGGCCCGAGGAAGACCAACCAACGTCCCGGTTCGAGATGTGCTGGCAAGCCGCGATATCCTCTATATGTCCCTTATATACACCTTTGTGAAAACCATCAATATACAAGTCTACCTGCCCCTTCTTATTTTCCTTATCATTCTCAGAACCCTCTTCCACCTGTATCTAAGCATCTGTATCGAATGAGCCAACAAACACGGGACCTACGGCACGAAAATAACACGCTTAACTCGAAATGCAGCCGATCCACATCTGAGCCGTACTACGAAATCGTCTGGAAAAACCCCTGCCATCTTGAGGAGGACCACCCGGCGTCCCAGTACATGATTCCCCTGATGAAGGCCACTCGAGTTTGTGATCCATCCGTTGATCTCACGATGACTGAAACTGAAATAATTTTCTCTCCCTGCCATCTTTGTCTACCCTCCCTCCCCTGACTCTTATACCCAGAAGTAACACCCCTACCCCCCCAATATCATCACGAAGCATTTAGCTCTTCTTGTCTCTTCTAGTTTTAACTATTATATTATATAATCTCGAAAAAAAATAAATGACCCCCTAATCTTACGAAAACAATATTATCCCCTTGTGCAGATATATAAGATAGCTATAAAATCGCATTAGTTTCATTTTAAAAAAATCAATATGTAATCCCCTAGTTTTAAGCAATTTAAAATGTAAAACAAAACAAAATTGGCACCTTTAAGCTAACGCAACGTGCCTTATCAAATAAACGATTTGAATTAAAAAAAAGTGCGATGTATTCTCTTCCATATGTCGCACGCAATAGATGCTAAAATTATTGAGCTTATTTATATTTATAGTTTCTAGTTATTTTAATGGTATCATGTTAACATGATACAGTTACAGTCAGTCATGATACAGTTAACAAATTTTACGTAAATTAGAAGATTTTAGTAATTAGTGTTAAGGTGAAGCGATGCCAAAATTACAACAAAGGTACGGTTATGTTTGGGTTTGTTCGGGTTACGTTACAGCATCTGTGTGCAGCTAGATCGTACTATACCGATAGGAGACGGCACGCACACAAGCGTGTCGCTCAGAAATCAGCTGACTGATTTTTTTTTACCACGTGTTTCATTTGTTTTGAAAAACAAAAAGGTGCAAATTTCCCAAACGATCCAAAATTATGTGAAGAGAATCTATGCATACACACAGTGATACAATATCTAAATAATCTGAGATAAGACATTCAAGTTACAAGCGATTTTGCCTTGCGCACCAATGCAATGTTTTGATTTTGAGGATGAAATAAAAAGAAGAAGCAGAAACGATGGTACCCATTTTAGCTGCCAGCGGGTGGCTCTGTTCACGATGTCCTTAAGTGTTTTTTTTTCGATTTGTGGCCAATTTCTGGGCAATTTTCTTTAATATCTTGAACCCTGGCCAGTTTCCTTTAGTTAATTAAATCATTGAAATATACATTTTGAACCGCTTGATCACCAAAAATACCTTTAATTAGATTTAGAACTTTTCAAAACTTCAGTTTTAATGACTATCGCATGTCTTCAGAATGATAAGATTTATGCGATAATTTTTAAAGCCCTTCCGAAAAAATGCTGGGTACGGTCCTGGATCAGAACGCTATACCTTTCATTTGCGACTAAGTTTTTGAAAATCTCCGAGAAACCGATGTGGAGATTTTATTAATATATCCGCACATACACACACACCTACACAAATACATATACACATACATACACAAGGGGGCATCCTGCTGCGCTGAACTCAAAGCGAAACCGGACGAAGTTCACAAGCACATCGGTTTGGACACGCTTCGTCATCCCTTTGCCCGGAGTGTGTGAACGTGCAGGAGACACCGGAACACGTGGTATTTGAATGCCCTAGGTTCGAAGAAGTTCGTAGGGGTATACCTGGTGTGACAGTGGACAATATCGTCGAAAAGATGTGCCACGACAAGCATATCTGGGACGCTATCAAAAGAGTGGTTATGAATATATTCTCCGAGCTGCAGAGGAAGTAGCGAAGGGACCACTAAAGTAGCGCCATTGGCTAGAACGCCGCCGGGAAACCACAAATCGGGTTTCGGGAGAACTTCCGCCGCCGGGGAACTCTCCGACGGTGTAAACTAGTGCCATCACAGGGGACTAGTTGAGTAGTACGCGACATAACACCAAGCCTGGGTCGTCGGCGCCAATGAACCGGACGTCCGGTTTCACCAGAATCGCCGGACCGACCTCGACACCCTACCAGGGAACTCGTGAGTAGGCTAGGTCCACCGCCGGGGATTAGACAGAGTAGACCGCGTCGAATAGCTAGCAGTGAGTCGTTGGGGCGCCAGTGAACCGGAAGCTACGCTCCACCCGGAATCGCTGGATGGACCTCAGCACCTACGTAACGTTCATCGGTATCGGGAGCAATCTACCGTGGGGGAATTCACGATAGGGTAGATTAGCCTCCGTGTACTACCCGACAGAATCGTGACAAAAAGGGGAGCTAATTGGCCCACGAAACAAACACCGGTAAGAGATAAATGGCTCAAGGAACCAGCACCTAAACGGCTCACGGGCACGAGGGCTAATGGCGACGTAATAGATGTAGACAAGAAGTAAGAGAAAAACCGAGAGTTAAATCAAAACTCATAGGTCGAGCCATTCCATGAACCAAGTGAGGTTCCGAGATAGAGCAGAAGAAAGTGGTGCGACGAAAGCACAATGAGCCCCCCACCAAGTAATACCTTGACGTAGTACCGTGGGAAATAAGGGCATAAAAAGAGTAAAAAGTGTTTTTAGTGGTTAGGCACGAACGTGAGTCATGAGACTCACACAGTGCCAATACACTACAGGCCAGGCTTTTGAAGCTTTTTAAACCTTACAATAAAAAAGAGCGCACATACGTTTTCCGATCTCGACGAACTAAGACAAATGGTATATGAGGCCTCGGTGAAAAAGTCGGTTTTTTAGTAATTGTATAACCTTTCTGTATGAGAAAGGTAAAAAAGAAGCTAGGTGGATTTAAAAAAAATACAACTATTGATGCTTGCATCGATTTTAGTCGGAAATTGGATCTGTTGGTCTAAAAATCAACTATAGACTGAGATTCAGATACAAAAGTTCTACTACGATTCGATCACACTATTATTTACACATTATTAAATGTGTAAAAAATATATTTACATTATACAGAAATTGAAAGTAGTGCGGTAAATTCATATTTGCACCGCAACTTCGGTTAAAACACGTCATACCGCACAGCAAAATGTGCGGTGAGATTGCGATAAGTAAAGCAAGATTAAAGCTACATATTCGCAAACGTATGTTTTTGTAGCTTTTTGATTTTTTTCAACAGATTGTTACTTTTTTAATACAAATTTTAATCCATTGTAAATCGTGGTCAGATGGATATTTTGTGCAATCAATATTTTTGTAAATATTTTTAATGAATATATGCGAAAATATTTATTTGATTTACACATTTTACCCTTGGATCAAAATGGTT
This sequence comes from Topomyia yanbarensis, assembly GCF_030247195.1. Taxonomy (NCBI): domain Eukaryota; kingdom Metazoa; phylum Arthropoda; class Insecta; order Diptera; family Culicidae; genus Topomyia; species Topomyia yanbarensis. The sequence continues at coordinate 311,726,288 of NC_080672.1, read as the reverse complement.
TAAGTACCCGTGGAGGAATGTTAAGGCTTGAATCCACTAATTCAGCATGAGATCATTATTGAAATGATCGAAGGTGTTTGGGACATCGTCTCGTTCGCTACAGAAAGTAATCCATGGCTAGACAGATTTTTTTTTTTTTTTCCAATTCGTTTATTTGATAAGGCAGGTTTGCGTTAGCTTAAAGGTGCCAATTTTGTTTTGTTTTACATTTTAAATTACTTAAAACTAGGGGATTACATATTGATTAGCTATACATATACAAGGGGGTAATATAATTTTCGTAAGATTAGGGGGTCATTTAGTTTTTATGGCAATATGGTTTGACATTTTTAGCAATGAGATTATTGGAGCAAATAATGTTTAACTAAGGGGGAAAATTTATACGGCTATCTTAAAAGTAGAAATAATTAGAGGGCGTGATTAAATTTTGTAAAGATTCGGAGACATTAATTAGAGTTATTTTATGTGGTAGTAGAGTTGGGCATTTTCAACGAGATCATATAATATAATAGTTAAAACTAGAAAAGGCAAGAAGAGCTAAATGCTTCATGAAGATATTTGAGGGGGGGGGGGGGAAGGGGTGTTACTTCTGTGTATAAGAGTCAGGGGAAGTAGGGTGGACAAACATGGCAGGGGGAGAACATTATTTCAGTTTCAGACTTCGGGAGATCAACGGATGGATTACAGAATCAGGGTGGCCTTCATCAGGAAGAATCATGTACTGGGACGCCGGGTGGTCGTTCTTAAGATGGCAGGGGTTTCTCCAGACGATTTCGTAGTGCGGCTCAGATGTTGATCGGCTACATTTCGAGTTGTGCGTGTGATGTTCGTGCTTTAGGTCCCGTGTTTGTTGGCTCATTTGACAGGGATGTTTTGTGTCGCCTTGGAGTCGCATCAAACCATCGTGGGTGTATGGTACAGGTGGAAGAGAGCGTTTCTGAGAATGATAAGGAAAAAGGGGCAGTTAAAGTTGGATATTGATGGTTTTTATGAAGGTGTATATTAGGGACATATAGAGGACATCGCGGCTTGCCAACACATCTCGAACCGGGACGTTGGGTGGTCTTCCTCGGGCCCGGAGGGTGTCCATAATCCGAGACCTGGCGGAACTGTACTCGGTGCACGCCCAGACTATGTGCTCTATATCGTGATAACCGTCGCCACAAGCGCAGATACCACTCTCCACGAGCCCAATACGTCGGAGATGTGCATCCAGCGTGTAATGGTTCGCCATGAGTCGGGACATCACACGAATGAAGTCACGACCCACATCCATCCCCTTGAACCAAGGTTTCGTCGATACCTTAGGGACTATCGAATGTAGCCACCTTCCTAGCTCCCCATTGCTCCACGAGGTTTGCCAACTTTCGAGGGTTCTCTGATGAGTAATACTGAAAAATTCGTGGAAGCAAATTGGTCTTTCAAAAACGTCACCTTCAATGGCACCCACCTTAGCTAAGGAGTCCGCCTTCTCATTGCCCGGAATGGAGCAATGAGAAGGGACCCACACCAAGGTAATCTGGAAAGATTTGTCAGATAAAGCACTCAGTAGCTCCCGTATTTTCCCCAAAAAATACGAGGAATGCTTTCCATGTTTCATCGAGCGAATAGCGTCAATAGAACTCAGACTATCCGAGACGATGAAGTAATGGTCTGCGGGTAATGTGTCAATGACTCCAAGGGTATACTGAATAGCAGCTAGTTCTGCGGCGTAAACTGAAGCAGGGTCATTGAGTTTGTAGGAGGCGGTGAACTTTTGATTGAAAATACCGAAGCCAGTGGACCCTTCGAGGTTTGATCCGTCAGTATAAAACATCTTAGAACAGTCGACTTCTCGGAATTTATTATAAAAAATATTTGGAACCACTTGTGGGCGTATGTGGTCCGGAATTCCACTAATCTCATCTTTCATGGATGTGTCGAAGAAAACAGTAGATTCAGAAGTATTTATGAAATGCACACGGTTGGGATTGTAAGAAGAAGGATTAATATTTTGCGCCATGTAGTCAAAGTACAGGGACATAAAACGGGTCTGAGAATTGAGCTCAACAAGCCTTTCGAAATTTTCAATCACCAACGGGTTCAAGATATCGCATCGAATGAGCAATCGATATGAGAGTTCCCAAAATCGATTTTTCAGCGGGAGAACGCCCGACAGGACTTCGAGACTCATCGTATGGGTCGACTGCATGCACCCTAAGGCGATACGCAAACAACGATACTGAATTCTTTCGAGTTTGATGAAATGTATGTTCGCGGCGGATCGAAAGCAGAAGCATCCGTATTCCAGTACCGACAGTATCGTTGTTTGATACAACCTAATTAGGTCTCCTGGGTGGGCACCCCACCACGTTCCGGTTATTGTACGAAGAAAGTTGATCCTTTGTTGGCATTTCTGTTTCAGATACCGAATATGGCATCCCCAAGTACCTTTCGAGTCGAACCAGACCCCTAGATATTTTACTGTGAAGACCTGAGCTATAGTTTGACCCATTAATAAAAGCTGTAGTTGTGCTGGTTCACGCTTCCTAGAAAATACAACTAGCTCAGTTTTCTCCGTGGAGAATTCGATACCCAGCTTAATAGCCCATGCAGACAAATTGTCCAAGGTATTCTGTAATGGTCCTTGTAGATCGACAGCTTTGGGTCCCGTAACAGACACCACGCCATCGTCTGCAAGTTGTCTTAACGTGCAGGAATTGTCAAGACATTCATCAATGTCGTTGACGTAGAAATTGTATAACAGGGGGCTTAGACATGAGCCCTGGGGAAGGCCCATGTAGCTAAATCGTGATGTCGATAAGTCACCATGCGAAAAATGCATGTGCTTTTCCCACAACAAGTTTAGTAAAAAGTTGTTTAAAGTCGCTGAAAGACCATGCTGGTGCAGCTTCTCTGAAAGAATGTTGATAGAAACTGAATCAAAAGCCCCCTTTATATCTAGGAACACTGATGCCATCTGCTCTTTACTAGCATAGGCCATTTGAATTTCGGTTGAGAGCAACGCAAGACAATCGTTCGTCCCTTTGCCTTTGCGAAAGCCAAATTGAGTATCTGACAGTAAGCCATTTGCTTCGACCCAATTGTCGAGGCGGAATAGGATCATTTTCTCGAACAACTTCCGGATACAGGACAGCATTGCGATCGGTCGATACGAATTGTGATCGGAGGCTGGTTTTCCTGGTTTTTGGATGGCGATGACCTTCACTTGCCTCCAATCGTGTGGGACAATGTTAGCCTCAAGAAACTTATTAAATAAGTTCAACAAGCGTCTCTTGGCAGAGTCTGGCAGATTCTTCAACAAGTTGAATTTGATTCTGTCTGGCCCTGGAGCTTTATTGTTACACGACAAGAGAGCAAGTGAGAACTCCACCATCGAAAAAGGTGTTTCGTTCGCGTTATCGTGACGGGACGCGACGCGGTAGATCTTCTGTGCCGGGGCGGAATCCGGACAAACCTTCTTGGCGAAATCGAATATCCAACGGTTTGAATATTCCACGCTCTCATTAGTACTGTTTCGATTTCGCATACGTCGGGCTGTTCCCCAAAGAGTGCTCATCGATGTTTCTCTCGTTAATCCGTCGACGAACCGGCGCCAATAACCGCGTTTTTTGGCTTTCATCAAACTCTTCATTCGCTTGTCTAACGTCGCGTACTGTCGAAAACTAGCGGGTAACCCGTCGTTCCGGAAGGTCTTAAACGCGGCGGCCTTCTCTGCGTACACGTCTGAGCACTCTTTGTCCCACCAGGGATTGGGAGAACGTTTTTGTATGTTCGCGCCGGGTACTGGCTTAGTCTGAGCTTGATTCGCGCTGTCGAGAATCAAGCCAGCCAAAAAGCTGTACTCTTCCTCCGGAGGAAGTTCTTGAGTAGATTCGATGTTGTCGGATATCGCGGCAGCATAGCTCTTCCAATCGATATTTCGTGTGAGGTCATACGAAACATTGATTGTTTCCAATGGCCTTGAGCCGTTATTGATTGCGACTACGATCGGCAGATGGTCGCTACCGTGGGGATCAGGGATTACCTTCCACGCGCATTCTAACTTTAGCGAGGTCGAGCAAAGGGATAAATCTAATGCGCTTGGGCGCGCAGGTGGGGGAGGAATCCGTGTCATTTCACCCGTGTTTAGAATTGTCATGTTGAAGTTGTCGCAAATATTGTGAATTAAAGAGGAACGGTTATCATCATAAAGGCAACCCCATTCCGCACCGTGAGAGTTAAAGTCGCCTAAAACTAGTCGCGGTGCAGGCAGGGATTCTATGATGTCATGTAGCCGGCGATGCCCAATCGCGGTGTTGGGGGGAATATATATGGAAGCTATGCAAAGATCTTTGCCTTTGGTTGTTACTTGACAAGCGACAACTTCAATACCTGTTATCGAGGGAAGGTTAATTCTGTAGAAGGAATAGCGCTTTTTGATCCCCAAAAGCACTCCTCCATAGGGGGTGTCTCGATCCAGGCGAATAATATTAAAGTCGTGGAAGTTGAGATCTATGTCGGAAGTTAACCAAGTTTCACATAATGCAAATGCATCGCAACTCAAATTATTTATTAAAATTTTGAAGGAATCGATTTTCGGGATGATACTTCTGCAATTCCACTGTAGAACAGTGATCAAATCCGTGACCTCGTTCGATGAGTTAGCCATCGAAGGATACAATCGCTGAAAGGAGGGGCCATTTAGCAGTCAACTGCTTCAAAAATGTTCTTACTGTAGGGAGAAAAGCTAACATAAGACTTTTAATTGGATCAGTTATATTGAAAGTTTTTATTATCCAGTCCACAATGTCCGAGAGTTTGATAATTCCAGTGCCGCGATTATTCTCGAACTGAAACAGAGGAACACTTGGGATTTTTGATGTTCCGGGAAGTGCTGGGAACTCCTTCTCTGAGTTTAATCCTCCGAGACCAGGAGCTAATTGCTTCGGTTTGGTTGCAACACTTCCAATAGATGTGACTTTCGGAGTCCCGTCAAGGGATACCTTCTGGCCTTTACAACGAACTTTAGGAGAGGAAATGTTCCTCCTCTTCCTATAACTTCTAGGCGCCCTAGTAGATGTTCCCTCTTGTGGGTCATCAGCCTCGCCCTCGTTAGGAGGCAAGTGAGCATAGATGTTTGTTGAGGTTGGTGGTGTAGCATTCTTTAGCATTTCTGCGAAAGAACGTTCGGATCGTCCCGCAAGGGAACGTTTTAGTTTATCCCCGCGTAGTTTGTACGCGGGACATGCCGAGATATCATGCAGATTCTCTGCACAGTAAGGACACTTCTCAGCATTCTCACTGCACGAATCATCTAGATGATTCTCCCCGCATTTTCCACAGCGGGCCTTATTGCTACAATGGGTGGCTGTGTGACCCAATTGTTTACACTTTGTGCAATTCATGACCCGCGGCACAAACAAACGCACAGGCAGACGAACCTTGTGCAAGAGGACGTAATTTGGCAAAGCGGTACCAGCGAAGGTCAACCGATAAGAGTTTGATTGGGGGTACGTTTTTGAACCATCCCCCGCAACTACTACTGAGTGCAAACGCTTGCACTCGAGTATTTTCACTGGCTGAAGTATGCGGTCTCTAAAACGGCCAACCCCGTACTGCAGCAGATCCTCGCATGTCAAACTGTCATCGGTGACAACGCCTTCAGACTGTACTTTTACAGCTGGAATATACACGTGATAGTCCTTCGTAAAGTGCTCGCAGCAAGCAATATCGTTTGCCTGCTTTGAGTTAGTCAGCACGACCCTCAGCCTGTCTGAGCGGACCTTTTTTATTTCGGTCACAGCCGTGAACCGTTCCGTCAGGTCTTTTGAAATCTGTAATAGATTCAGCGATTTTGTTTTGGGCCGAAAGAAGACCACAAAGGGACCGGTCGAGAGCTCTGGATATTGTTTGGGTCGGGGGAGAGCCTTAGGAGTCGACTCGATCTCCATTTGGCCATCCGGGGAGGAAGCCATCGACACCGTCAATGCACGGGGTCAGCACCCGCGCAGACGGGAAAAAGCCGTAAATGTATCAAAAAGGTAGATTTCACTTATCTGTATACTCGTTTCCCACGACGCACCAGTCCAGCTTAAATAGCTGGTTATTGTTCAATCCTCGCTTTACGAACAAAAGGTTGAGGAATCTAGACAGATTTACCGAACCCAGCTTTGCTGCTCAGCTTTTTGGACCTTTAGTCATGAAATCACCGAGATTGGTTCATGGAATCATGAAAATTTTCATTTGGACAAATCAACGGATACTAATAGAGAGATTGAAACGGCATTAAAAAAATTCTGGTGTTTAAACATAAATATGCTTAAACCAATCTCAGAACAAACTACTTTGTAACTGGTAGTTATTACAAAATGTAATCCGTGCTGAACTTTCGCACTTTGATGGACCGACTTTGCGTTAACTACCTGACTGAAGGTTGCAACCACAGAATATATAGTTGAACTACATCCACGTAAACCGCGGTCCTAACCTTACCATTGATGGAGCATTCAACTCTTTGTTGTGTGTACACCCGTTTACAACGTGCTTGGTACTGCTACGTAATGCATTTTTATTGTCGTTCTCTTTTTTCTATTCCCCTTTGCCTGGGTATATTTAGACTGGTGCTAGCAGACCGGTGGCTGTTACTAGCTCAAGTTCATTGACTATAGCTACCCCTTGAACAACTCAGCTCACATTGCAAGAACGGTCGTCGAAAAAAACAGAGCATGAAATAAATCAAATAAAGACCTTTCACTTCCCAATTCAGGTATCTCTTAAAAAGCTTCCCTTGTACATATATCCAATAAATAAGGATCATTTGAAAGGGAGTCTGTGTTGTTCTGACGAACCAACGAAATAGTGTAACGTTTACCTCGAGGAACGTTTTACACCTTTGGTTTCCAACGGTTTGACCAATTGAGTGGTTAACGCAAAAGTAGAGAAAAAAAAGCCGGCAGCCAGCTTGTTACCGGTTGAACGAATCATTGCTCATGCCGGCCGTACCTAATGGAAATGAATTGGTCATTTACTTCTATCAAACTCATGATCAATTCCGGAAGAAAATGACAGAATGCATTTCGGTTGTGTGTCTGTATCCGGTTTCGGCCGATTCGAACGGGTTATGGCATGCAAATTTACCTTGGTAGTTTTAAATTCTGTTAGGATGGAGCATGGGTAGAGCGCACATGTATTTGAAGACGACGAAGCAAAAAGTTCACCGCGTTTTTTGAGTAGTTTAATATGATTTTACAAATCTCATCGTCAAGTTCACGATCATCGTATATTTTTTATGGCTACACAGACCGCATCGGTCCCATACTAAGATTGTGCATTGTGGCCTTGACAGTCAAAGTAATAACAATGCATCTATGTCACGATATAGGTTTGATAGTTCACTTTGTGCATGGATACTATAAATTTTACGCTATGAAACGTAGTTATCAATATTCGTCTGACAAAACACTACCAACTAAATATCTCATTACATTACAAAGAAATAGTTTATAGATTTACCCAATCGCTCCAATATGACTTGAACATTATATAACCAGGTGTTGCTACTATTATTCTGATTGCAACTGTTTCTAAATAAAATAAGTGTTTTCTCGCAGATCAAACACATTAAAAACGGGATTTTGGTATTAAATTGAATTAATTCACCTGCACACTATACTCATCCTTCGAAAGAACCTGCACCTGTTGCAGCAAGTTTCCTCATCGCTTGACTACTAATCTAGTTTAATTGCGGCAATAATTATCATAACAAGTTCCATTAGGACGTGCGCCAAATGCGTTTCAACGCATAAATTGCTGGAAAACATGTCAATCCCCTGACACAACTGGGCAAAAACTAACTGAATAATTCACACCCAATTTGTTGAGGTTCTAATGATAAGTTGTTGTCGATAGGGTTAACCTCAGGCGTCAACTGCAGCGTACACTCCTACATGGCAAATTACCAATTAAATATAGGCATTGGTTGACTGAGTGGACGTCAGACGGCGATTTTATTAAATGGGCAATAGCGAACTAAATTTGTTGGAAGCCTGTTATCTGTTAACATAAAACAACATCCGTCTTGTTACTACATTCAAAAGTTTGTAATAGCCTTAAAAAAATGTTCCACCCGCATTGATTGGTCCGGCAACTACTACTAAAGAAATCACTGTCATCGTTATTGTACTATTTCATTTGCAATCTTTGACTTGTGGAATGCGGTTTTATACCCCTTCAAGAATCATTATCATCATTAACTATATCAGACAAATGAGTACATGACAAATTATTGAAGGAAGTGAGTCCTATTTGCGTCCTTCGCGTGTCCAACCTGGATTATTACCAACCCGACTAAATGGAAATATTAGCTGTGTTTACGATCGGTATATCTAAATAGGAAGTTTGAGAACCGTACTACACTTTAATAGCTAGCAATAATGGTACAGATAGTTTAGCGCTATTGACTATTTAATACGTTTATTTGACATGGTTCAAGGCGTTAGCTTCACGGAGCCGTAGGATTTTTATATATTCATAGCGGCAAGCTTTAATCTAGTTAGTGCCACCACACGGTATTATCTTTGATTTTAGGGCTGAGTTTTGTCCGGTCTAAGACGTCAGTACCTGTCATTGCAGAAATGGCTGCATCTTGAATCTAAACGAAAACGGTGTAAAAGGTCGCCATGTTCCTTTTGCATACATCTCAGTAATTTGAATCAACTTTTTTTTCACCGTTTAGTTTGTTTACATCGTGTTAACGATTTTTTGGCCCTTGTAAAAGATTAATTTTATGTTTGTTATACCTATCGTTTTTCGGTGAAAAAGTTCCAGTCGGTCGAAGGACATTCTTTCTCGAATTGTATGCTGCTCACCAGTGAAATTGTAGTGCAAAAGTGCCTTGTTTCGCTTTGTGAAAATTTCGTCAGTCTACGGGAAGATTGTGACACTTCGACCAAGTGTGTAGTTCCCCACCAAAAACTTTACACGCTCACTTCGCCATCTGTAATATAATGGCTGTGTGACGATTGTGCTCGCTGTTTCGAAGAGTGGGTGCAGAAATCTGATTCCGCAGCTCCCATTATTGACACGAAAATATTATGTGGGGCTGTAGTTAATTTGAACGCTGTCGTCTCTAATCTCTCAAGCCGGATTGAAACTCACTTTCCGACCAATTCTGGTTATGTGGCTCAAAGGGGGCTGTTTGTCAAGCGACTTCCGGGGGATCTGCCCACTCCGAAACGAAGTCGCGAGAATAATGCAAAAATTCGTGCGTGCCACTGCAGCCGCTGTCTGTGGTACTAGAATCATTTAGCGGGAAATCAAAACTGCGGATGAGCGGGAGCAGTTTTGGGTATATTTGAGCCGTCTCGACCCGAGTCATACAGTGGAAGAAATTGTTGCTATGACCCAGGAATACCTCGGAATAAGCGACACACCCAAAGCAGTTTTGTTGGTAAAGAAGGATACCTATCTAACGAAACTAAACATCATTCATTTCCTTCCGAGTTGAGCTTCCGAGCGAACTAAAGGACTCTGCACTCAACTTGGCCGACTGGAGTACTCGTTCGAAAATTCAATTTCGACTAGCTAAAGCAGGATAAATTTCGCTAATGGAATACCGGGATGCACTGCCACTTGTAGCAGAATAAACGAGACTGAAATGAATAATAGGCAAACTCTGCACTACTAATTTGAAGTTCAACTGAAAGGTTTGTGGTTACAAGCAGGCCATAGTTTTCTGCGTGAACCAAAAGTGCGGACAAAAGATTTTTACTAGAGAGACTTTCAGTACCTTGACAGAACAAACATATTCGTGGAGGAATTAGTTTCGTGGAGAAAGTTTTCATAATATATACGAATTTATCGTATATATTATGAATCGTTCGTAGTTCTATTGAAACACTTTTATTTTTTATTGCGAGTTTTTCGTGCAAACCACGAAACGACTTTCGTTGGCTTGTTACGAAACAGCTTCGTTCGGCAAACGAATTGTTCGCTGCTATATACCAATAGCTTTGTAATAATTACGAGCACCATTCGTCAAACCGTCAACGTCAAAAGAGCTTCAATAGAGGTAGAATATGGAGCCATTGTTGCTATACGTCAGATAATTATTGATCATCACGACGGTCTCGGTCTGACTATTTAGTAGCCGTATCCGTGTCTGTCGGTTTCAGGAAGATTTTCTGAACCTCTTTCGCTTCCAGTTGATCCAGAAACTGGAGCAGTACGGATTCAGTTGAGCCATCACGAACTGCTCGTTGGTTTTGTATGAATAAGTTTGAGTTTTTCTCTGCCGGCGCAATGTCAAAATAAAATGCTATTAAATACGAAAACTTCTCTTAGATGAACGAAATGAATTCGTGCGACCAACGAAGTCGTTCGTAATATACTCAAACATTTGCTGAAATAAACGAATCGTTTCGTTTCATTCACGAAAAATAATGTCGTTGTCAACGATAACACTAGATAATTCTTTACACAACAATCTTTCTAGTCCTCAATAGAGGTGAGCAGGTTGAAATAAAATCGATTTTGCCAGATCGATCCTTTTAGTTAGTTAAAAAATTGTTGTTGCCTCTGTTAAACATCGATCCTAGAAAATCGAATGAAAAAAGGTATGCTAATAAATACGAAAACTTTTTTAAGATGAACGAAGTGAATTTGTGCGACCAACGAAGTCGTTCGTAATATACATAAACGTTTATTAAAATAAACGAATCATTTCGTTTCATTCAAGAAAAATAATGTCTTTATCAACGATAACATTCCTGCAATGTACACCAAATATGTAAAATTTACGGAAACTTTCGTTCATCAAGCGGCCATTACTTCATACCACAATCTTTCTAGTCCTCAATAGAGGTGAGCAGGTTGAAATAAAATCGATTTTGCTAGATCGATCCTTTCAGTTAGTTGAAAAATCGTTGTTGTCAAAAAATCCTAAAATATCGATTGAAAAAATAATACGCTAATAAATAATGAAAAAAATACGTTAATAAATACAAAAACTTTCCTAAGATGAACGAAATAAACTCGTGTGAGCAATTAAATCGCTCATAATATACATAAACGTTTATTAAAATAAAGGAAGCATTTCGTTTCATTAGCAAAAAATAATGTCGTTATCAACGATAACATTCTTGCAATGCAAACTAAATAAGTAAAATTTACGAAAACTTTCGTTCATCAAGCGGTCATTTCTTCGTACTACAATAAAATCGATTTGGCCACATAGATTTTTGGAAATTTAAAAAATCGATGTTGTCAAACATCGATCCCAAAAGATCGACTAACTGACTGACTTTTCTAAAATAAACGAAATGAATTGGTGCGACCAACGAAATGGTTCGTAATATACACAAACGTGTATTAAAATAAACAAAACATTTCGTTTCATTCACGAAAATTAGTGTCGTTATCAACGATTACATTCGTGCAGTGTACATTAAACGTGTAAAATTTACGAAAGCCTTCGTTCACCAAGCGGCCATTCTTTTTCATGAAATGAACGAAACCTACTATTTACAATGCACGAAAATACTTCGTTGCAGAAAACGACGAATGAATTCGTGCATTGCATGATCGATTTCATTATATTTACGAATTTATATTATCAGTGCAATAGCTGAAAATCCACCGGAGGTGGCGTATTAGTAGCAATTAATTCCTGCTTGAAGGCAAGAGCTGTCGAGAACATTTCTTGGGTTTGCCTTGAGCACGTTGGACGATTATCGAGCTTGGAGACGGTAAGTTGTACCTGTGTACGTTGTATGTTCCACCCGACCGCATTCGTGACATCGAATATGTCGAAACACACTGCACCTCGGTTTTTACGATCCTCGAAGGTCATGGTGGTAGGAGATTTTAACTTTCCTAGCATTTCATGGAAATCTTTCTGCAACGGATTTTTTTATCCGGATTCCGACCATTCCGTTCTCCATTCAGGAGCAGTACGACTATTTAACAGCTATAGCTCAGCCACGTTACTACAAATCAATCCTATTGCCAATGTGAATAGGCGCCACCTCGAACTTTGTTGTGTCAGCGATCAGGTTGCCACCACATCAATAGTGATGGCTTCGTCTTCTCTAGTAAAACCAGTAGCACATCATCCTCCATTGATCGCCACGATTGATAGCACTGTGGTGCATGATTTCGATATTTCACCGCCTCCGTCTCCTACGATTTTCGTAAAGCTAACCATCAAAGTATCGCAGACCTTGGGAAAATATTCTAGATCCCGAAGATGTCAAAACTGCAGTTCAAACTTTTTCCAATATTCTGGCGTACGTTATGGACAGGCACGTTACGAAAAAAGTTCACCATCGACAAGCCGGCCCTCCATGGCTAACGAGTACGCTGCGACGGCTCAAGTCCATCAAGAAAGCTGCCCTGCGAAGATTTACCAAATATCGCATAATATCACTCAGAAACTATTACGTCAGTCTCAACCACGCTTATAAACGAGCCTGTCAACACTCTTTCTTTCGATATCAGCAAAATATTCAGCGCAAGCTTAAGAGCAGCGCAAGAAATCTGGACTGCCGTCGTCTATGACATTCAATAGGAACACAGCTACCACATCTCGTGATATATGTGCACATTTTTCGGAAACATTCGGGAATGTATTTACATATGGGGCACTAACTATTGACCAAATCGAACGTTACGGGTGGCATGTTACTTTTCGCTCGGGTGCTGTCAGTTCAATCGAAGATAGCGTCGAAACAGCAAGCACTCCCCGAGCGTGTTGAACGGTTTTACGAAACGCATGGTCATCGCGCAAAAAAGTTTACGGTAGACCACTTTCGAGACGAAAACGTGCTCGTGAGTTCAGTTTACCGGATCCTGGCATCCCTGAGCGTGGAATGGAAGGCCGGTAACGGCCGTCCGGCGAAGATAATGATGAAGAAAAAGAAGGAAATGTTGAAAGAGCTGTTCGACAACAAAGACGGAACGAGTTTGCGTGACGCCGGTCGAAAATATCACTGCTCTCATACCTTGATTCACTGAACACTCAAGATGGAGAACATTATCTGTCGGAAGATGGCTCGGTCCCCCGAGTACGCAGACGAGCAGATAGTGATCGTGAAATTGTAGTGCCGGTGGATGGTGAAGTATTACCGCGGGACGTCATTCGTGCTGGACAACGAAAGTTACTCTCCACTCTCGAAGACCCACGTTCCAGGAAATGACAGCTACTATTGCAGCTACAAATCGGCCACACCCCCGAAGTAAAGTATAAGATTAAGCATAAATTTGAAAAAAAAAGTTATGCTGTACATCGTCATATCGGACAAAAGGATTTCAAAGCCGTGGTTCAAGCCGAGCGTTCTGAGCATCAATCAACAAGTGTACTAGGAGGAGTGTCTTGAGAAAATTCTTCTGCCGTTCTTAAAGGAGTATCATGTGGATGGGAAGTACGTCTTCTGGCCGGACAAGGCATCTTCCCACTACGCCAAGAAGACGCTGGAGTACCCTGAGCAGAAAAAGATACCGTACGTGCCGAAAGAAAAGAAACGTGTCCAGCTTGCCCCAGTGCCTTGCCATTGAGGATTTTTTCGGTTCCCTCAGTGCCCTAGTGTACAAAAATAATTGGCGGGACAAGAATACGAAGCAGTTGACCAACAGGATCCAGAATCGTATCCGGAAGGTGGACGTCAGTGCCGTCCGGCGCTCTTGTGAGAGCATCGCGACTAAGGGCTGATCAGGGCCCCTTCTCCAATATTCATTGACGTTTTTTAAAGGATAAACATTATGTTTTTCATAAAAAATACTGAATTCGTCGATTTTTTTTTCTTTTTTTCAGGGTGAAAACTAGACACGTTTTCATGACATGTCACATTTTTTCATCTACGACATTCAGTCCTTGTTGATAAAAACATTTTGTACTAATTAGTTAATTCGCCGAGGAATATGAAGTCATTGCATCGAGATAGCGAAGATGGCCAACGGATAGATAACAGTAACGGAGACCACTGCAACCCCTAATATTCCTGAATATCGAAAATGGTAGCTTCCGTGATCAGTTCGACCAGGAGCGCGAAGTTGTTGGTGACGGACGCAGACTTCCTCAAGTTATCACAGCAAATTATTGGAAAAATGCCTTTGAAGGACGAATTAAAGGTATTGTTTCAGGATATTTGCCTGACCTCTCCAACAATCAAGCAATAAGGTAAATCCCTGAATAACGTCTCCGGTAGCGGGAACGGTTTGAGTGCTGACGTTCAATATTGGATGAAGAAGGGTACGACGAGCGTTGCGGACAATCTAGTGAGATTCTTCTTTTTGTATTTATAATTTTCACTTTCGTGGATGTATTTCATGGAATGGTTTCACTCAAATCCAAATGATTAATTGTGCCTATAGCAGGTGTGCGGCTCATGCATGTTTGTGTTCGTCATAAGTGCCGTTTCTAGACAAAACGAAGATTTGATAATGAACACAGAAAGTAATTGAGGTACGCCTATCTGTTGTAGATACAGGTCGAGTAGTGAAATTTAAAGGAGATCTAAACATCATTTTTAGAGCGAGTAAAGGCGCTTAACAGCCAGGGCAAGGTGTAAATACCCATGTCCCATCCCAAAGGACCAAAGGAGTGACATCAACCTTCTTAGCAAAGTCACTCCCAACGATTTATCATATCCCCTTCAAACGGAAACGGTTGGTACGGTTGTCCTCGTTTCTTCCTCCTTTAAGTTTCAAAACGATTCGTCATTCAAATCATTCATTAATTGAATAATTTGATTGCCGTTTAATTTTGAAACATCTTTAAACCAAACTCTGCACAGTAGGCCTGGCCGGCTTAATATTTGCGACATATGAAAATATGTTTCAAATATTAATATTGACAAGAAAAACACTATAGAATAACTGTAGTGTTTTCCAGGATGCTTTTTAATACTGAACACAGGGTTAGAATAGAATAGAATAGAAAAATATTGAATCCGTCGATTTTTTTTGTTTTTTAACTACATGACTGAAAAAATTCTCATTTTTTATTGAACACCCGGTTATATGAAATCTCCGGACCATGGTGATGATGCTTCATGAGTTGACACTAGCAACATTACCGCAGTATTACCAGACCAAGCAAGGTTTTATTGAACATAGTAAATTATAACGACTCAATTTTCATTCTACATTGTGCACGATCTACATTGAAAATCTAGCCCAGTAGATAGGTTGCGACTGTCGAGCTACAATTTCAAGGATTCAATTAATGTCGTTATTTGAATCAAGATTACATACTATTGCCATTTACGGAGAAGGTGCAAAAATAACCTCCCAGCCGATAGACATCTGCTTTTTAACTCGTAACTAGTTTCACGTTATGAGATAGGTATTGAGGTATACCTGTTAGTAGCAAAGTGTGACAGCAGAAAGGTTCGTATGTGACATGCTTACTGTATGACTTGAACCGGTTCCTAGTCCCATATGATCGAATTAGTTAATTAGGCGAATTTTGTTTATAGTAGTAGAAGGTATACATTCTGCTGTGGTCTATTACGATTGTGTAGTTCCTTGTTTTGTGAGTAATCAAACAGTCGCAAATAAACACGGCAGAATTTACATTAGGAGCCAGTTTTTCACAAACGTGTCACTGCTCGTATTGATGCGTACCGATTTTGATGAAACTTTTAACGTTTATTTATGCCTATGGTGGATGTAGAGCTTCCATTTCCCGATGGTTTTCAGCTTCCCGGGATTCGGGAAATAAATAATAAATTTCCCGGGAAATCTCGGGAATACAGTAGAAAAATAAAAAGGTGAATGTTTCTCTTAAAAACAAAAGAATAAATTGAAATGTTTTCAAACCCGTTTGATTGCATGTATATCTGCCCCAAAGCAGTTGTCAGAAGATGGCGATTTGGTGGCCTACACATCATTCAATCATTTGATAACTCGTCAATAAGTTTACGCAAAACTTTTACTTGGCGGTATGTATAGCCTAAATTTTGGTAATTACGATTACGATTGAGACGATATACTAAACGCAGCTGCTGGAGCTACTGTCCAAAATTGGAATTGTACGGATACGATGGAGTGTGATCAATTTAATGCAAAGCACCTTCTTTGGTAATTTTGAATGAAAAGATTCAGCTGCTTCTTGGTAGTGTGCAGTTACTTCCGATCAAAAGAGGAAAGTTTATACATGGAATCCATTTCCGTCACAGTAGGATCAGCATCATTTCGAGTTAAGTGTGAATCAAAATCAAGCAGATAATGAACGAACTGTGCAGCGATGGATGAAGCCTATTACATATCGATTTCCTGTTACGGACAAGTATCTGGATTGCTTGATCGTATCCCTTCAAAAATCCTGCCTGCATCCTTGAAAGCATTCAAAGAGTTCGGATGCGCAGGATATTGGACAGATACAACGTTATGTATCTCTTTTCATGCATCCAAAAATTTACAGATATTACAGTTACAGTATAACAAAAAACCTATTTTAATCCACCTAGCGGTGCAATTGTGCCTTTCTCAATCATGAATCACGAGAATGTGTGCGTTGTTTATATTCATTAAAAGAGTTCGAGTTCTAAAATTTTGAAAAAAAACAGCCACGGTAATATTGAACTGAAAAAAGGTGCGAAATCGGCAAAGTCCCAAAAAGTCGATTTTTACATAAAATTTTTTTTCGAGATAACATAAAATCTCGACGTTTCATGCATTTTAAAGATGTTTGGCATCAAAAATACGAATTCGATTTCTGAAATTTCATGGGGTCCCCCCTTTGAAAAAAAAATTTGAGTTCTGGCTTATATGGGAATTTCATATGTGACCGGTCGATTTAGTCTATATTTCCGGACCCATATAAGCGATCCGTACGAAATTTTATAGACATCTGATGGGATATTATAGCTATCATTTGGAACTAAGTTTGTGAAAATCGGCCCAACCATTTCAGGGAAACTGATGTGAGTTCGTAAATTTTGAAAGATGGCCGCTTTTCCCGGGCACTTCCGGAACCGTCTATGGTGGTCAATGTAGTCAACGAAAGTTTGGTTGGCCGTCGGTGACCTAGAACAACAAATTTAAGTTGTTTGAGAGACATTTTAGCGAAATTTTTACCTTTTTTGCTTTCATCGGAGTATCGGTTTGAATCACAATTTGCTATGTGATCGCACGCCACAACCTGTAACTCCGGAACCGGAAGTCGGATCGGGATGAAATTAAATAGCCATTTACGGGGACGCAATACCTTTCATTTGAGGCCAAGTTTAGTCGAATCGGTCTAGCCATCTCCGAGAAACCGATGTGACTGTTATTCTGAATTTAGATACTTCCGCAGGGGCTTCCGGAACCGAGGATGGTGGCCAATGTGGCCAAATAGACTTTGAATGGATGTTAGTGACCTAATACTACAAATCGAAGCAGTTGTGGTCATATTTTGGAAAAATTTTCACCTTTATACATTCATTGCAGAATTTATTAAAATCGACATTTTCTGCGAGTTCGTACTTATCACCCTGTAATTCCGGAACCGGAAGTTGGATCCATTAGAAATTCAATAGCAGCCTATGGGAATGTTGCACCTTTAATTTGAGACTAAGTTTGTCAAAATCGGTTCAGCCATCTCTGAGAAAAATGAGTGACATTTTTGGTCACATACACACACACATACACACACACACATACATACATACACACATACATACACACACACAGACATTTGCCGAACTCGACGAACTGAATCGAATGGTATATGTCACTCGGCCCTCCGGGCCTCCGTTAAAAAGTCGGTTTTCAGAGCAATTGCAATACCTTTCTATTGAGAAAGGCAAAAAGACGAAATATGCATTCGATGAACTGACCAAATATTTCTGCAGACGTTCTAGAAACATTCCTTATTTTAAATAGCGTTTGCGTTAAGCATGATATCACTACAAACCATCCCAAGTTTTGAAACAAACACGCATCGATTTTTTAAGAAAGTAACGCAATTTCCATTACTAATTTGATTGCAAGCCCTTTCATTCAAGATCTAACTATTAAAATAAACTTTTAAAAGAATTGTTAAAAATCTGATCAATCGGTTCATCGGTGGCAGAGATATCGTTCGCATCACTAACGCTATTATAAGGAAATGGTTCGGTATAAAGGCCGGCAAATTAATCCATTTTTGAATGAAAATTTTAATGAATGCAACATTCTTTAGCAGTGTTTTGGGTATGGCGTAGACTATATACCTAAAAAAATCACGAAAACATCAGTGAGCCTAAAGATATATAGTCCATTGATCTGCAAATCAGTTGGAAAAACACAATCTGCATTCACTACTCACTCCAAATATTTGCCGGTAAAGATATTTCCTACAGAATTTCATTTGGAGAATCTAAGTCTTATGGAATAAATCAAAAATCTGTTTTTCCCGGGATTCCCGAATCCCGGGAATGAGAAAACACAATTTCTCGGGAATCGGGAATCCCAGGAAATCCAAAAATCCCGGGATTCCCGGGAACTTAATTCCCGGGATGGAAGCTCTGGATGTACTATTGGTCATTCGATATTTTCGAGTTCGACTTGGTTGTACAAAACCTAAATTTGAGATCCCACGAATTCAATAACAAAAAAAATTTAAATGGATTTTGATGTTTCGAATTCACCTCGTAAGCAAGTTAGTAACTATTTAGAGCTAGTTAGACGCTAAATGCAAACCTAACACCAAATAGGCACCAATTGTACAGTACATTTAAGCTGCTCGCGCAAGTCAAGGAAAAAGTATACATCGTTTTAGATTTCTTATAAAAGAAATGTGTCGATTTCGCTCAAACTTCAAATCCGCGCAAACGTGAGGACTTATTGACTTTCCACGTACTAAAGCTGTACGGTTCACTAATAACAAAGAAAACAGGTTTTCGCTGGCTGCCCGTAAGTGAAAGGCACAATTGAATGTTGCGTACACGAGATCCGACGGACAATCAATAATATTTTTTTAATTTTGTCTTACACATTGTAAATATATAAAAGACCCACGACTCCGTTAAGCTACCGCTATAAGCAGTATCGAATAAACGAATTAAAAAAAATCATCTACACTATTGTGCATTTAGACATCACTTAGTACGGAAAGTAGTACTAATTAATGATAAATACGGATATAATTAATCACGGTCATCCTCCTACTACACATTGGAATAAAGAAATCAAATCTATCTAGTTCATGTGCTATGCATATCTTCAGAAATAGTTCAGCAAAGCAATTAATCGCCTTTCTAGCTGTCAGTGTTTGTAACGAATTAATAATACTGAATGTACGCTAATTGGCAGGGATCAAACGCAACCCTTACAGTTTACACCGCTCCATGGCGAATGCAAAGTGATTTAATAAAAACAAATCAAATAAACGCAACGACTAACCGATTTCCTAATACGAATTGATTTAGCACCACAGGGAACATGCGGAATAAGGCAAACTATGTTTCTGGCGGCTGACGACGGTACGAGTTAACACAGTGTACAACATGAGCTACTTGCCTTCCTCTCGATCATCCTACAAAGCGGTGGATACTTTATGATGGCAGAGTGATAATCTTATATCAATACCTATCGTATGTTTTAACTTACTATCTTTATCAATCGATTAATTGAAAGCAATTTAATCTCGCTCAACCATAATGCTCGATTGTAAGGTTACAGTACGCGCATCGCCCTAAACCACTTGATATGCATTGCAGTGTAGATTGATAGATCAACACAGCAGAAACAATGAAGCACGTTCAATCAGCCATTCTTTCCAGAATGCGTCGTTTTATGTTAATGAATGTCTTCGAATGGAAGTGGTTTGTCACCTTATTTTCGCAACGCAAGTAGAACAGAGGCATTACATGCTATAACGCGAACGGTTGCATTAGCTTCACTACCATGAGCAACTTCACCTTCCGGCACGCGGGTGCCCTATATTTAAAAACCCGAGCAATCGCGTCGAGTACAATGCCCTACACATATTCTAGAACCTTATATCTTAGGCGGATGGAGTTTGATTTCCAAAAAATATAGGTCAATGGGTTGATATTACTTTGACGGTAATATTTCGGTTTCGTTGTTACCATTTTAAAATCATTTGGCGCCATAAGAAATAAAAACATTCTTATATTAAATATGAAGAATTGTAATTTTCTACCCACTTTCTTTCTAATTTCATGTATTTGTACTGTGTTTGATTGTTTTGATACTGGCTGTAAGCTGAAAAATCGAATGAAAACATAGATCAAACTTTATAGGTTTTCTTAGACATTTGTGAAAATTAGAAACATTAAAAATTGTATGCCTAAATGACATTTTTTTTGCATTTATCATAACACAAAATTTGAGTAAACTATGAATTTCAATTGGCTCATGTAAAATCAACACCATGATTTAAAATTCTAACATAGTTGTTAAAACCAATATAGAAGATTGAATCAAGCGTTTCTGGTAGCAACATTTTACTCGATGTTGATTTCCATTGAGTTTGTGGCATGCACCTGCTATGCTGTTGTGAGCTCTTTAAGTGTTGCACAGTTTTGGGATGATTTGAAGGAAAACATCAAACGCTTATGCCAATGATGCAAATTTGTTCTACGACCTCATTAAGAAAAAATATAAGTGTGGGTCCACGTGGACTATTTCTATACCCCCACCCCCCTCTCAAAGGACAAGCGTGGACTTTTTCGTACCCCCTACCCTCTTCCAAAGTGTCCACGTGGTATATGGATGGCCCCTACTGTGTGTACCTACATTGAACCCGTATGCAGCCGGCACCGTACTTTACTTTACAGGTTTCTCCGGCATGAAAGACCAAACATTTTCCACAGTCAATAAAATTATTTTAACTCAAGCGCGAATTTTTAAGAGAGCGTAAGCATTTCTTCGTGCATTAATTTCAAAAATTTTTTGTTCGGGTACTCTATTTTATACAGCAAAACTATCTGAGAACGCGTTACAGGAAATGAATATTTCTTCACGAAAAAAATATATGCTGAAAAATGTTCTCATTTTTCAAAGAACAAACATTTACGTTGAAAAATTAAATTGTGAAAAAAAACCATGTTTTTTAATTTTTTATATTTTGTCAACAAAAATCAAAAGAGAAAAGAGATATTTTGATTGTGATTTCATGATGGAGAACTAATCCGTAAAAAAGTTTTCCTAACAATAACTATATACATGTTTTTAAATTTCATACTAATTGACATACAAAACCGTAATTTTATTACAGAATATAATTCTAAGTAACTTTTTTTTTGTAAAAATGTAAAAAAAATCTAAGTAACATTTTTTATCAAAATGCATTTAATAAAAATCTTCCAAAATGCGATAGTTTTCGAGATATTTGGAATTTTGCTCTAACAAAAACAATTAATTCGTGTAATTATCCTCTTTTTAAAATATATTACTTTACTCCATCATAAAATGTCAACAATCAGAGGTTTATCGTTTTAAAGACGTAGTAGAAACTTTTTCAGTGTATTTGAATATTGAAGATTTCAAAAAAAATTTTCAATTTTTAAAATACTTTCATATTTCATATTATTTGCGCTCGAAAATACAATAGTCTTTTCGAATATTATTCTAAACGCTATTTTAAAACAAAAAGTTCATAACAAAAATTTTCTGAAATTTAATAGTTCTCGAGATATTTTCGATTTTGTTTTAACAGAACAATTATTTTCTTTTATCACGACCTTTTCATAAGTTTTTCGCGTTTCTCCATCAACAACAACAACAGGTTTTTCAAAATGCATATAACATTTCCTGTAATTTTCTTTTTAACATCAAGGCGATATTGTAAACCATTTGAAAGCTCCATGAAAACAACCAAAATATGATTCATCTGTATAGTTTAATCATCAGATCCTATGGTTCAATAATATTTTGATTGTTTTTGTATAGCTTTCAAATGGTTTACAATACTTGATTTCAATGTGAAAGTTACAGGAAATGTTATGGGCCTTTTGAAAAACCTTTTGTTGTTGATGGAGAAACGAGAATAACTTATGAAAAGGTCATAATAAAACAAAATAATTGTGCTGTTAAAACAAAATTTAAAATATCTCGAGAACTACTACATTTCATGAGCATTTTGATTTAAAATTTAAAATATTCAAAAAGAAAATTGTATTTTTGACTGCAAGTAGTATGAATTACAAAAATATGTCAAAAGTTGTTAGGAAAACTTCTTTAGCTACGGGAGAAGAAGTTAAGAAAACTCACTCCCTTGGGCTTTTTTCTCACAAGTAATATAATTGAATAACTGAATATCTCACATTGAAACACTTTTTAATTGGCTGTTACACGGGTGCCCTTGTCGGCCTGTTAAAACTGTGTTTTGTTGGACACACAACGGTTTGAGTACCGAATGCACCGCCTTCAGTGATTTGGAACTTTCTTAAAGATTTCATTACTAACAAGAATGTTAAAAAAAATTAATCAAACCTTTTCGGACGTCAATCAAAAGAAATAATAATAATATTACATCCGATACTAGAAATCGGTAGTAATTTAGATCCGCTCCAGAGCGTGAAGTAAGCTTACTCACCCAAAATGTACATCATCGTGAAGCAGTTGTCGAAGGCAAACCCGACCAGGAATCGGCAGAAAGCAAACTGCCAAAAGTTACCGACAAAAGCGGTTGCCACACCGGCTGCGAATCCTATCACATTGCAACCGGCCAGTGCTGGAATTCGGCCGTACCGATCGGCGATCCAGCCAAACAGAAGCCCACCCACGATGGCACCTACGAAGAAGATTGATTGTGATAGCGTGCCCAGGTACTCGTTCTCGCAGACCCATTCGAACTGGAAAGTGAAAGAAAATTCAAAAAATTAGTTTACTTCTATGTTGGCGCTTATTATCTAGTATCTAACTATGAATCTGTAAAATCGACATTATTGATTTTTATGGTAAAATGTTAACCTCGGCAAAAGGTCGAAAGTAGAATATTTTAGTGTGTGCGTGTGTGTTTCATGAAGATCGCTAGCGTTGCTGTCGCTCGGGTTGCTGACGGTTGCGGTATATCCTATTCAGAACTATAGACATTCTTAGTAATAGATCCGTGGATGCAAAAACCGCCGTATTTGCAACTAGAAAAATGAGCATGTTAAATTGGCATCACTCAAAAATGTGTTTACTTGTTTTCAAGCATTTGTTATAAGACAAATCAGTTTTATGAGGTATATATGAATCAAGAGAGAAATTATTCGCTTGATACTGAGCAAAACAAACATTAAACTTAAGATATTAAAATAAACAATAAAATTAGCAATACATAGTAGACGAAATAGAGCAGCGGTAAAATACTTTTTAATCAGTGGAGGTCCGGACCTTCTCCGATTTTTTTTTACTTATTGAGAAATTTCAATTTTTTATTAGTTTTAAACTCAACATTATTCCAAACCAAATTTGACCAACAAAGCTGATATTCATTAAATAAGGTTATTACGTATTACGAATTGAGCAGCTTTCATTTTGAAACCAAAACTTAGACCCCTCCCGAATTTTTTTTTCTGGATCCGCTTCTGCTTTCTATGCAGTTAGATAAAATACAATGAATATATTTCTCAATAACATTGTAAAATACAAATAAGGCAGGCCCGCAGCCAGAATTTTGTTTCTTGAGGGGCTTTAAAAAAAATATTGCATAAATCTTTTCATTCTGATGACTTGAGATAGTCACTAAGTCTGAATGAAGTTTTGAAAGGACTTAATGAAAACAATTCCAAATCTATGACAATAGAAACTAAAAATCCTAAAAACATCATAATATGTTTTTATGATGAGCAAAGCGAAAAACATATTGCCGGCTTACGGAAGTTACGAGTTTTTCAGTTAATCCTCAAAACATGTAAAGGCGGAGTTGAACAGCTGGGCGAAAAAAATTAAAAATATTTTTTTCTCGCCAAATCGTTTGACATGGTTTTTTTCTGGTGTGAACATCGCGAAAACATGTCTAGTTTTTGTGCGCACACACCGATGGATGTCTGTGACCTCAATATCCGTTTTGCAGTATATTTTCCAGATGATCCCATTGGATCGACACAGACATGTAGAAACTAACTGGTGTTTGAAGCGACAGATGTGCTCGCGTCGAAATGGAAAGATAATGATCAGTCAGGAATATTAATCAACAATGGTTGGTTCGATTAACTGGATTCCAGAATTCCCACAATCAGTCCTAGTGTGTCCAGAAAAAATGTAGATGACTACAAATGTAACTTAATTGTTCATTGATCGTCGCGTGGATTTAATTTCAGGTGGCGCATGACAGTAA
Source organism: Topomyia yanbarensis (assembly GCF_030247195.1). Classification (NCBI taxonomy): domain Eukaryota; kingdom Metazoa; phylum Arthropoda; class Insecta; order Diptera; family Culicidae; genus Topomyia; species Topomyia yanbarensis. The sequence goes on along the minus strand of NC_080672.1, from coordinate 311,702,050 downwards.
TGTTCCCACAAACAAGTGGTCTGAAGAGCCCGATTCCACGAATCTCGGGCCTGGTTGGAAATTTTCCGAAAGTATTTGGATAATTTAAAATGCGTATTATTCATTGATCATTATCATATTTGGTGTTATTTGACATGACATTACAGTAATATTTAGGTGAAAATATTTTAGATGAGTTGCGCTTTACGGATATGTTTCCTCTAGAATGTTCTATGGAATCGGTCTAAGGATGTCCCAAAAATTCTCGAATGCGATCAGGAATGGAATCTAGAGAATGCTACAGTACCCTCATGTATTAGATGCGTGAACTACGAAGTTTGATATGGCACTCGGCGGACACCCTCTGCACTGTCTCCTGGCACCGCACCGCTTTGATACTATATCATTGCGTTTTGGAACTTGACCTTCTGTTTCAACAGACTTCGTAGCCAATTCTTAGTTTATAGGACAGTTACAGGGCTAGTGCTATGATCACTACAAATCCTTCCTGGATGCGTTTCGCACATACAAAGAATCGTTAATGAGACCAGCGTCTTATCCTCTTAACCGTCAAAGCAGGGATCATTTCTAGGTTGCCTAAACTAGCTAATATGTCTCCAAATTATTTAAGACATTTATGATTTTCATTTATACTCAGGTTATGATAAGGCGCACTTCGAGCTATCATATATGTATGGGTAACGAACATGATATACTATCATATAGATATATGGGAAAGGAACATGATCTACTGACAGGCCTACAGGATTTCTTTACAAAGTCGGTTTTCTGACCTGATCAACAAGTATAGTTGATAAATTTTGAAGAATTTGCCTACATTTTAAAATGATAAGTAGTTAGCTTGAAGACGCATTTTTTACGCGTGTAGTTTCAAGCTAGTACACAACCAAATTTCAATTCTGCGGTAAAGTTTTACTGTAAAATAAATTACCAATAATTCTCATTTTTTTGGAAAACTTTAAGATTTGTGATAATTTTCCAATTGAATTGTACCATCGCACGCAAAATAATGTTTTTTCTCGTTTCCATAAAATTTTCAACTTTTAACTCAAATATCATTTTATATAATAATTTCAACAAGTAGATAATGTTTTTATATGATAGGTGGAAATGTTTTGAAGAGGTCTTAGTGGGGTTGACAACACAAAATCGTGTATTGTAATTTTTACAGCTATTCTGCTGAACTCCGCCAAACGACAAGGTTGGGCAGCAGAGGGTTAACTTTTTTCAAGACCAACCTTGGCCTAGCAGATCAGAGCCCCAACCAGAAAGGATTCTTGGTGATCAATAGGTTAAAATGTAAATTTCAATTATTTAATCATCGCAAGGAAACTGCCTAGAATTTGATATGACTAAATGCTAAACCGAACTGAGCGCCATATTTTTTCTAGTATTTTTCAGTTTGTCTTCACATCTCGCCCTGAGCAAAAGCAAAAAATCGTCCCGCGCAAGTGAAACAGTCAATTCTACCTAAAAATCAATCGGTGCCTATCACACCAGCAGTCCATATAACAATAGCCTATACCTACCGTGCGATTTAGTGATGAGTGACGGTGCCCAGCAAAAAGCAACCCAGATGCGGCCGAACTGTGTTGCTGTTGATTTTTCAAAAGGCCCCGTAAGACCAGCCATTCGGGAAGTGGAACAGTTATTAAAAGTGCAGATGGAACTCAATCTGACTGAAGTGAAAACCCTACAAATGCATCATATCAAACATTGCGTGCTGATTTCGTTCAACAAAATTAATCAAGCTGAGTTATTCGCCTCGCGAAACAACATGTAGCACACCGCCGAATGCGGCAATGTTTAATATAGCATTCCCGTATACATCGAGAACGATTAAAAATGCTTGCAAAAATACGGAGAAGTAGACTCCGTTACACATGATACATGGAGGAATTTTTTCCCGGGCATCCCTACCGGTGTTCGTGTGGTGAGATTGCGTGTGACCAAGCCAATTCCCTCTTACATAAGCTTCACAGTGTTAGGAAGGGACGATGCTCTCATTCAACAGACATCACTAGTCACGTACCCAGGGCAAATTCCTACGTGCCAGTTCTGCACGAAGAAGCTGCACCTCGGAAAACCTTGCGTAGAAACTGGTAAGGAAAACTCAAATCCAACTGAAATCAGCACACAACCATCTTACGCTAATCCATTAACAGCTGCAAAACCAACATCTCCGGATCAAGCACCAACAACCAGTGACAACAACAACGAAACGAATGCCGAAAAATACGAACATACAATAACGACCGATAAGAGTAAGACACAAACTGGAACATCTGACCGCGAGCAGCAGGAAAGTAGTACGGATGAGGACATGGACATGAACGACAACGCGAAAGAAGACAAACGGATCGAACCTCAAATTGCAGTGGACAACACTGGCAATATTTCGCCCCCTAGAAAAAGGATCTCAACACGCAGCAGAAAGCTGCGCCTGAACGAGACCAAAAATTTTACATACTAGATGTTTTTTTAATTTATTGTAAAAAAACAAACAATCGGCCTCATCGAGTTACCGCATTTGGGCCTAAATAAATCTATTAATTATAAAAAAAGCATTTTTCAACTTAAAATGCATTTTTAGATAACTTATCATTAACATAGCAAGTTAAGGATCACTTATTTGCTTTCGTTTGCTATTTGTGTTCCCAAAAATAAATAGATGTGGGTGCTGCTTGTGCTATGTTCTTTGCGATAGCGTTTTTAGAGCATGTATCTCAAAATGGCGCTTGGTCCTCTTTGGCTTAACCCTAGAACTTTGCACTGGAGAGTACAAATGTACCCCACACCTTCTTTGGAGCCGCGTGAAGACGAGAATACGGCGTTTACCGACCTGGTACCCTAACCATAATTCAATTTAGAGTTTCTAGTAAGAGTAGGAAAAGGTGGTATTGGTATAACCAGTTTGCTTATAGCCTTCGTGGAAGCAGGTGTCAAAGTTGGCGTGGGGTACATTTGTACAACAGTGTACGGTTTTCAATCTTCAACGAAACACAAACGAAGCGATATTCGACATCAATGAAGTTCTTCACAGACGGATCTCTGGATAAAAACAGTGTTGGAATAGGAGTACACAGCGAAAACGTTGACGTCTCCATGCGCATTCCTGACTGTTGCACCATCTTCTCAGCGGAAGCACTGGCACTGCTGGTGGCTACTGAAAACGCTTCAATCTCCAGACACACAGTCATCTTCAGCGACTCAGCAAGTTGCCTGCAAGCTTTAGACCACGAAAAAACACGGCATCCCTGGATACAGGCCGTAGATACCGCATCTACTAGCAAGGACCTCACGTTCTGCTGGGTGCCAAGTCACACTGGCATTACAGGGAACGAAAGAGCGGATTTTCTAGCTAGCGAAGGACGACTTAAGTAATGTACCGATATCCCAGTACCAGCAAAGGACTTCGTTAAATATGCCAAATCGCTACTTCGTCAAGCTTGGGAGGCTGAATGGAGAAGCTGCAATACCTTTACCAGATGCATAAAATCGACGACACTACCATGGGAAGACGTAAAAGACACCTCAGAGCAAACACCAATCACCAGACTACGGATCGGTCACACTAAGTTGACTCACAGCTATATCCTTGACCGGGAAGACAAACTACAGTGCTGCGGAGACGACTTAACCGTAAGACACCTGCTCCTGGACTGTCCTAAATATCAGCAAAGCAGAGACAAACATCTAATGAATCTGACATTAAGCGAGATTTTAGGGATAGGTAATGAGAAAAAATTAATTCAGTTTATAAGACAAGTAGAACTGTTGAAGAACATATAATTTTGTTAAATGACTTGTAAATATTGAATTTTCGAAGCGTGACGAATGAATAAAAATTTAAAGTCACGTTAATAAAAATAAAAAAAAGTGTACGGTTGCCGTTAGCATTTCGTCAGGTTTCGTGCTGTCAGTGGAAATATAACTCGTGAGAATACCAGTTAAAATACTCGTTGTTTCACTACGTAAGCAACAATTAGTATTATAAAATCGTTTTAATCATTTATTCAATTAATTTAATTTAATTTTGGAGTAGCATAAAATCGTTATCATTTTTGCTGATTTTTATTGTTTTATTGTTTATTTTTTATAATTTTTCAAAATACTGGCTCTCAAGTATAATTTGCACACAGTAACTACTGTAACAGTAACGTTGCGTGTTACGAATGTATTACTGGTCAGAACTATTTTGTTCATTTTAATTTCCACCCCGTTTCGTGGTATTTTCCAAAACCCGATTTTTAAACTTTCACTCTTCCAAATAATTGCACTTTTTCAAAAATATCGAAATTCGGTTTTTATCCCGTTTCCAGACCATTTTTTCAAGTTTAAGAATCATTTGGTTTTTTTTTTCAAATCGGTTGAAAATTCGCAAAGTTATAGTAATTTTTGTGAATAAAGTCAAAACTGCGATTTTTGTGACCCAACGCGTGGGGTACGTTTGTGCCCCACTGCAACGTTTTAGGGTGGAAAACGCAAGTGCAACGTTCTAGGGTTTGATAATTTTGACTTTTGATCTGGTTTTGAATTAATTGTAAAGCGTAATTGTAAGAGTAAAAAGTTTTCAAAAATATCCTTTACTTCGATCCCGTGCTAATTCATTTCACTAGTAAGGGTGCCACAATTTTTTTTTCAATCTTTCGGCCTACAATTAATGGGCTACGTTCAAATCTGTTTCAATATGTTTTCCAAAATAGTGCAAAATAAATTCCAGGTGAATATTCAGCACGAAATAGTGCCCTATTGTACTTACATCAGTAGCAGCTGTTCTATATGGCACATCGGTAAAGTTGTACTCCCACCCATGTTTGCAGGGTTGCGTCGGCCAAGTCGGGTCAGCCTTGCGGATGTTGTTGGCCAGCACCTCCGTGAAGTTAACGGCGTACATCGAACACTTGCTATAGGAAGCAGTGCCATCGTCAAATTCAGTTTCGTGCTCATAGTGCACAGGAATTGCTAGGGCACGTCTGAAAAAGAGAACAAAAAAAATTCATTTAGTAATGGTGCCATGGTTAGTAGGGTGGCACAAATTTTAGAATTCAGTGGAACCGATCTAAAATTACTCGCAATACTTCCTCATTCAACTATGCAAAATGTTGATTTAATAGGTTGCACAATGTTTTAGCTAAAATGGTTTGAAGTTTGTATGTGATATAACATGGATAAACAATCCATATTATTTAATATTTCGTAGACGCGTTCCTATGGTTTTATAGCTCAGAACCGAGCGTCATAAACAGCCAATCTGAATGACATGAGTTCGGTTCCTAATTTTTATTGGTTTACCTGTAAAGCGGAAACGTTATTATGTAGAATTGTTAGTTTCAAATAAAGTAATAAGGGAGATCATAACCATTATTTCTGACGTGTTATTTACCTTGCGGCGAAACGCTATGATTTGAACATCATGTATGTATTGTATTTATAGCAAAGTTATGTTCTAACATTATATTCACGATGCTACTCCAATGTTAATCCCTGGATACTTCGTTCAAAAGTTTTCGTAAAATTAAATCGTCACGAAAATCAGAGATTTGAGATTTTTAAGCACCTTTTGCAGTTATTGATTAATATCTCAGGAACAAATCTTCCGATTAACACAATCGACTCACCATTTGAAAGGTGTTAATGTGCCTATTCCAAAAATGTATAACATGTTTTGATTAAATATCAAAATTTTATTTATTGATTAAAAACTAATAAAACTATTCAAAAACAAGTTTTACATTTCTTACAAAAGAAATGAATAGGATTCGATCAAACTTTGAAAACTTCTTCCGAGGCCCGGAGGGCCGAGTTTCATATACCAATCGACTCAGCTCGACAAATTGAGACAATGTCTGTATGTGTGTGCATGTACAAAATGTCATGTTATTATCTTAGCAATGGCTGAACCGATCATAATGAAATTAGTTTCAAATGAAAGGCCTAACGTGACCATTGTACACTATTATTTTTGTTTTTCGATATGTGTTCCGAGATATGGGTGATTTTGTCAAAACAAAACGTGTTTTAAGCGAATAACTTTCGAAAAAAGTGATCTCATCGCGCAAACAAGATAGAAGTAGAAAGCTTATGAAAATACCTTTCTAACCAGCGTTCACGAGCGGCGGAGATATTAAACATTTTATATTTTTATTCCTCGCTTACCAATTGCCACTAACTAAAAATGAGACCGTTACAAACAGAGAATCATTTTTCTGGAGTTTTAGAGGCTAAACTAAACCGATTTTGAATATCGGGGTATGAAAACACATCTACGTGACTCAAGGAATTTAATTCTTAAAAAAAATGTTAATTGTCTCAATAATATAAAAATTATTCTCAAAAATTAATATGTAAGTTTTCTTCAAAGACAAAATAATGTGTGATTTGACATCACAGTGAAATTTTTTCTAGAGTGCATGTATTTATCCCTTGCATTAGGCGTTGCGTTCAACCGTGAGGTAGATGTTGGAAGATACATTAATTCATATATCATCAAGTAATCCACCTAGTAGTGTGATTAAAGTTTCACATATAATTATACTCGTAGCATCCCCGAAAGCAACTGTATTTTTGAAAAATTCTAGCGAAAATTCTACCTTCACAAGACTTAAGTTATACAGGTCCTGGCGCAAAAAGTACTAGTTAGGTTATTTACAGTAAGGGCGCAAAGAAATACATAATATACCTATAAATATAAAGTTACGCACTCACTCTCACTTACTCTCACACACACACAATCACTAACTCACTCTCTATCTCTCCCTTCTTTCGTGTTCGTGGTAAATGTCAAGACTCACATCTTTCTTGCTATTCCTCTATCCAATTCTAAGTTATGTGATAAAATCTTCTAATAATCTGGAATATTTATTAATAATTGTTGAGGTTTGAAAAGACAATACTATTTTTTGTCTGCCGCTACTTTGTAAATAGTTTTTTTTTGCATTTTATTGTAGAATAGAGCCACTCGTGAAAACAAGTTTAAAATTACATCCTACTTGGTAAATAAAATATTTGTAGTCCTGAGAAAATTTGCAAAATGTTTGTATTGTGAGAAAACTATAACCTTTTTCAAATGTTCACTCCATCAAAATGAAAGGTGGATCCTTCCGAAACGTTGAACTCTGGGTACGCAGGAGACCAAAAATCGAAAACTACATATACGCTATAATTAAGGAAATTCATGGCTATCTAGAAAAATATTTAACTTAACTGGAAATTTTGAGAAGAAACATTCCACATGCGTTATTTGAACTTTTCGTATCTAAATTGAATTTTAAATGAATCAATGCTCAAATATGTCATGTGAAAAATAAGAACATCTTTTTTGGGACGATATTATTGAAAATATATATTCTTTTGTATTGGTATGAACTATTATGAAGAATAACGGATCAGTGTCTAAAAATAGCCACGAATTAGCTCCTGGAAAATAAGTTTCCCAAAGACTCCATTCTCGATGGAGGATCCAAGTACAATGTTTCTTCTAACTTATCGTTGTCCATTTTTGCTCTATACTAAGTACGATTCAATTGATGTTTCAATGGCAGTCACAATTAGTAGAGAAGCATTAGATGTGAAGTGTACGGAAACGTTTGATCTGAATACATTTTTGACGTACACATTACTGTGTAACAACAAATGAACCCGAAGGTACCCTTTACATGACCAATGTACCTAGAAACATATTTATTCGCAGAAAATGAAGACTTGTAATGTCAAGCATGTCTATCCATCAAGAACAGTATTATGTCAAGTGACACTTTCATTGTCCGCTTGCGTTTCCAACAAATTAAATTCTTATCCTGAAAATTTGAACCATTTATTTTTCGTAGTATTGGTTTATATAGCACTCATTTATCCATGTTTCCTGAACGAAAATTCCGAACGAAACAATGTACAAGCTATAATGATGACTGGAACGAAACTGCATTATGGCTTTTGTGCTATCGATATAGCTAGCTTCACACTATTTACGTCAATGCAAATGAAAACTTTGAAATATCTACCTCCGTCTATCGCTCTCTGTTTAAAGGTCTTGAAAACATATGTGACCTTGTCTTACTTTACTATCCAATATTGAATTCCGAAACAAATTGAACGTTCCAGGTTTCTGATAACGAATTAGGGTCCCTCAATAAAGTAGAAACATCAGATAATCTTAAACGACACCACCAAGAAAAGAACAACGAAAACGAAAAAGTGAAAACAAAAAAGAAAGAAAACTTTAGAAAATGTATTGCATACTTATTCGCCATTTTTCAGAGGATGGGATTTTCAAAAACAATTCATAACTTTCTGATACAATAGTTCTCAAATTCATACAATCCGGCTTATTCATTTACTTTATTCAAAAACGATTTTTAATTTCATTTTCAATAGTCAATTTTTTTTAGTTTCTTCATTTCAGGGATTTTACTCGTCTTGTTTATTTTATTCATTTTGAATATTTGACTAATTTTAAGTATATGATCTTTGCATTTTAATTATTTATTTCATTCAGCATTCTTTTTATTGATTTTGTTCATTTGGAGTCATTTTATCTATTTTATCTTTGGATTCACTCTGATCAGTTTATTTTTTTTCACACATTTTATTCATATCATTTATTTGACTTATTTTATTCATTGTTTTCCATCTATGCATTCTATTCTTTTTTCCAGTTTATGCATGTTTTCAGTTTCTAGATTTTAATAATTTGACTAATTTTTCAGATTTATTCATTACATCCAAATTATAATTTTTTTTCAATTTATTTATAATTTGCTTAATTTTTCATTTTAATCAATCCATTTTCTTCTTCTTTTTATTCATTTTATCAATTCTATTCGTTTTGTTTATTTGATTCGTTTGTTCTATTTGTTCATTTTGTTCATTTCATTTTTTATTAGTTTTATTGTTTTCATTCATTCCAATCATTTTATTCATTTTATCCATTTCATTCATTTGATTCATTGGATTCTTTGGATTCTTTGGATTCATTAAATGCATTCTATCCATTTGATTCATTTGATTCAATTGATTCATTTGAATCATTTGGCTCATCTGATTATTTTATTCATTTTATTCAATTGATTAATTTGATTAATCTGATTTATTTTGTTCATTTCTCTAATTTTATTCATTTCGTAATCAGTCATTCCACTTATTTATTTCATTCAATTTGTTAGTTTACGTCAATTTAATTTGTTCACTTAATTTTATAACTATTTTTAAATATTGGCTAATTTTTTATTTAATGAGCAGATCTAATTTGATTTATGCATTTTATAACTATAATTTATATTATTCATTGTACTCACTTAATGAATTTGAAAACGTTATGTTTTTCATTTTTTGCTTTATTTTGTTTGTTTTTTTGATTTTCTATATTTTATTCAGTTTATTCGAGGTTTTATTCGTGCAGGACGAGAAACTGCAAACTAATGAACGAGTTCTGCAAACTAATGAATTTTTCAACAGTGGCGTGTGTAAAAAATGTCTCATCTCACTGCTAGGTGGATTAAGTAGGGTTTTTAGGAAAATCTCGAAATCGCTTCTTTGAACAGGCTAGAAAATTTTTTTTCTCGAAGTTTCATTTTTCTTGTAAACTAGTGTAATTGTTATTTTATATGCTTTACCGGCATTTGAAAACATTTGCCTAGATAATCAGTGAAATGAATATTGTTGTACGATATTCAACTGAATGAATAACATAGATTTTTGAATAAATATTTTTTTCTATTCAGAACGAGTCGCATCAGGTTCATTTTCAACCGTCAAAAAGAGCCTCGATTATTTTTAACTCTGTTTCGAACAACGGATTGAAGGCTTAACCAGCTTGCGTTGCGCCAACTCCGCATAGACCAACATGTCTGTTATAGATTTTGTCGCATTATCAAAGGATAATAAATAGAAGCGCGGAAAGCAAGCGTGGTAAACAAATATTCAGCTTATAACTTTTAATTCAACTTTGATATATAAATATTTATGCATTAACTGAATGCAAATAATGGTGGCTACAATTTATGGATAAAAAGTTTTTTGAAATTCATAGGATTCCGGTAATGATCCGTCGCTTTAAAAATCGATTATGATCAATCAAATCAATTAAATCAATAAGTTATTTAGCCTTACAATTGATACATGTTCAAAAGGACTAACCACCTCATCCAGCTACAGGGGACAATATTGTCTCAGGGTGTTCAATTAATCTAGAGGCGATCAAACAGCCGATCAGTAATTAAATTTAGTGGAGCCTTTACTAGTGTAGTTAATTACATGAAGCTATTACTGCCGCGTTTGAATGTGAGCGAAGGCCCTTCGTTCCAAGTCACGCCAATAAAAGGAGCTTTGTCTCTATAAAATAGCTGTCTAGGTTAAAATCATATTGAGATCAATTATCTTAAGCTTCCGTATGCCAGACGACAGATTTTTGTCGAAATTGATCAAACTAAAAGATCCAAAAATTTATTCCGCTCCTTTGAAAGATTCCCACAACTACTTAACCTTCATCATCGTCCAGGTGTGCAAGTTAATCAATTGCCGTTCTAGTGAGAACGCCGTTGTTAGCCGATTTCCGCCTTTCATTGGATGGATATTCGTACCCCCTTTGATTCGATTCGGCGCGTGTGGGGTTCTTGCGTGGATTTGCCGGATAATAAGTTAGAATAAATCACCGCTGCTGCGATTCGTCGCGTCACGATGCTACGGCACTGACCAATTAATCTCTTTTTGTCGACCGCTTGTAGCGAACGGCTTCGGTTGTTTCTGTCTTCCATTCCATTCATCGGATTACGGTGTGGAAGTAGTAAACCGATGGCGTTAATTACGGTAGCGAATCATGAATAATTGTTATATGTGAACCGGTAAGTATGACGATGCGATAAAGTTGTGCTCGTCGCCGTGAAGACCGTGGAATTGAGTTTCTCGATGTTCTAATTTTATTGTAAACATTGCTTCGTTGCTTGATTTATTAGATATCATGCGCTTGTTATGGTTTGGGTGTTCTAATATATTTGTGATACTAGATCAAAAAGTTTCGATTTGGTTATTGTAGCACATATTCAGTATCATTTTCTACGCTCGTATGAACAAAACTATAAAAACTTTCCATAAAAACAAACTAGGTGATTAAAATGCAGCTATGACCCTTGACGTGTACCAATCGCTGTTAGACTCATATTAGTAGAAAAGACCCTGAAAGTTTAGTGTCGATTTAAGGACCGTATAATTTAACACTTCACACTAAGATTTTCTATTGGTAACGGAGATTATTCGCCCACGCTTCATTCTCTATGTACTACCCGAATGTGCTCGTAAAGTAGAGAGAAAAAACAATGCGGAAGCGAATCATACATCCGATCAGACAGAAACTGATTCTTACCTAAATAGTAAAAAAGTTGACAACTTTCAACTTTACCAGAATTGCATCGTAATCGTGTCATGTTCTTGGACCATGTTCGCAGCTAATACAAGGTGATTTTTTTGGACACCGGACCCTGTCTACCTCTTCTATCTTTTAATAAAAGTGTCTATCTAGCCGATAAAATTGCTGTTGCTTTTAGGAACGGTCGCTTACGCACCTAACCGGACTTGAAAGGACGTGCTAGGCATAGAACGATATACGTTTATAAATTAGAGAAACCGTTTGGTCATATGTTACTCCAGTTCGTTGGCCAAATAATAGGAATAAATTAGGCGATTTTCTTAGTGCTACAATTAGAGTCGAATAGAACACCCACAGTGCGTCTGTGCAGTGACCCGAGAACTCGACCGTGCGCCCCTGAAAGAGTTCATGTGCATGACAAACCGCACGATCACTAACAGACTACAAAGCACGCGTTGAGAAAGCTTCCTGATTGAATAGTGACTTGCTTTTAGTTGGTTGACAAAAAATATTGCCCGTGCTTTTCCAAAGGAGACGCGACGATTATTTTTCATCGCAGCAAGATTCGTAGCGCTATTCGGCGCACGATTCGTCGCAATGTATTTCTTATGGAATGAATGACACTTTAATAAAAGGTGGTGCAATTTTGTGTAAAAACCTTTTTGTAAATAAAACGTACGAAAACCTGAAACTTTAGAAGCACAGTTTTCACTCAGTTTTATTGACAAATTCAGTTAAAGTAAATAATTAACACACATTAAACTTGAGTAATACATATTTTTCGACGTTTTTCACCATTAATTATGAGATGCGCCAATTCAACTCGTCGCACAGTGATTGCAACGAGGAGATAAAAGTTATTCCGCTTGTTAAAAAGGCATAGACGACAGTACTTTGAACTTCATATCCTTAAAAGTTGCAGTTCATCCAAAGTACCGCTCTTAACCTAGCACATGGCCGCAAGGTATACTGTTCAGGGAATTTGAGGATAGCCGTACCCAGAACATTTGGTGCCCGCCGACTGAAGTAGCATGTACTCCACTAATGCAACCCGGCCCATCAACGACCCTACAGAGGACTCCGCAACGATTGGCAATGTCACTATACCGCCACACAGTGGCCGGAACCCGGACAAAACCTATGTTTCAAATATTGATATTTTTTTTATTTTTCCTGGATTTTTTATGTATTAAATGACATATTCTCCAAATTTTGTGAGAACTGAATGATAATTAGATTTTTAATAGCAATTAAAACATCGCTGTGTCAGACAATTCTAATGAAATTCATTATCTAAATCACAATATCTATGTACACTTCAAAAACCTGTTACTCTTTTAATTTTAATCCGATTTGAGCAGAACTAGTTTCATTTTAAAGGGCATTTAAAAAAATTGTTGATCATTCCAACATGTTTGCCAAATTTGATTCTAACAATGTAATATTATTACAAATATAGTTTAAGTGGGTTGATAGCAAATTCTTTTTTCACAAATGTATTCTGTACAATCAGGTGGAACAGTTCGGAACGGTCACTTATTATACATTCTATGGGAAATCATCTCTACTTTTCGAATTTCAAGGTCTCATTTTGTCCCTTTTTGCCCGGAGGGGTTTAAAATCGACATTTTAAAATGTTTGCTAACATGGACGAGCATGGTGATCAGTACAAAATAACAACTAAATAAATCGTAAACAAACACTTTTTGTAGAGATTGAAAGAAGTTTTATCCAATTATTATGTTGCTATATCTAGTTTCAGTTATATGTAATTAGTAAAAAAATATTTTTCATAAAAATGATATTATGCTAATAGAAAAGGTTCGATGGCACTGTATGGGAAAATTTATTTCATCTTTTACAACTTTTGACATTAAAAATGAGCAACATTGAAGACGTCATAAGTTCCAGCGCCTACGATTTTAAAAACGGTGACTACAACAGCCTCGTTAGCACGCTGTTGGATATAAACTGGGATTAAAATTTCAACAATGACGATGTGAACGAAGCAGCGATGACGTTTTCTAATATTCTTAACTAGCTAATCGCCCGTCATGTGACAAAACGAACAATTAGTAACAATCAACACCCTCCCTGGCAATCAACCGTCATTAGACTGCCAAGCGAGCTGCATTTAAAAAATTATCAAAACATAAGGCACTTGCATTAAGAAATCACTACTTCCAACTCAATACACGAATACAAACAGCAAAGCACATGCGCCTTTTTAGACACCAGCGCAACGTCGAGCGTCAACTGAAATCTAAACCCAAGTCGTTCTGGAAGTATGTGAACGAACAGCGAAAAGAATCTGGCTTGCCATCTAATATGTCATTTAATGGAGTTTTAGGTTCCGACACTAAGGAAATTTGCCAACTGTTCTTCGACAAATTTTCAAGCGTTTTTTTCCGAAGAGAGCCTTCCATCACAACAAGTCACTGTCGCCGCCAATCTAACTCCTTCTCTAGGACGAACCATCAACCGAATTGGCGTCTATAATACTGTCATTCTTACAGCAAATTCCAAGCTGAAAGTATCTAGTTCCCCGGGACCAGATGGCGTTTTCTGCATTTTTATCAAAAAGTGCATCTACGAGCTTCTTGAACCACTTCGGTGAATCTTCGTACTATCACTCACTACTGGAGCATCCCGTTCCTGCTGGAAAACAGCGCACATGTTTCCAAGCCTTTCGTGCTACAAAACTCGTTGTCTGTTAATACAGCTCGACACTCTGGGCATCCATAGGGACTGCTCTCGAGCCCTGTTCGTCTCGGACTTATTGTCTACTAGGGTGGATTACCCTACAATCCTCGGACATCTGGATCTTCAAACCCGCGTTCGAGCTCTAAGCAATACCTCTCTTCTGCGATTTCCGTTCATGAGTACCAATTATGGTCGCTAGAGCGCTGTTACCGAACTTCAGCATATTTTTAACAGTGTGGAGACGGCCTTTGACTTTAACGAGACTAGGAAGTCGAGTAAAGCTAGAATATTATCTATTCCAAAATGTAATTAGTTTAAGCAACCATCATTGTGGCCAAGTTGATGAAGGTATAATAAATAAACAAGAGGAAAGCAACGTTCATGCTAATTTGGAAGAACTTATGGTGAACATTCTTATCTACCTTTTGTATCATTAACACAGCGTTGAAGACGAGTTTGAGCTATTCAATATTGTTTGTCGTTTTAAAAAAATTCTGTTGGGGTAAAACCGACACGTATATTGAGTAAGGGAACCCGGGGCTACCTCAGCAAATCGCCTTTTTTTGATCCGTCAAAGGTCTTAATTGTTAGTTTGAAACCTCAGCTACATTTTAAAGCCAGTCCCGTGCGCAAGGGGAGGGTTTTAGGGAGTTCAAACCCCTCCCACGAGGGTTTTGAATACTTTTGAAAATTTCTTAACTTTCTGATCAGGAACAAAAATTTTATACTGTGAGCTGTTTTGGCAATCATTTGAGTTCGGTTATTCTAGAAACAAGTCTATGAAGCAACCATGTGAGGGTGGCTGTAAAAGGATGTAAGTCAAGTGTAGGTCGGCACCGTTGGATCGGTTCACGTCCGGTTAACAACAGTTGTGAGTAGATCAGTTACACTGCAAAGGTCTGGTAGCGAGCTTGTAATTGCAGCTAAGGAGGAAAAATAACTACCGAACAACACGAACTCGTAGAAAATCGGGATATCATTGCCTAGAGAAATTTGACCGTAGCTGATCTCTGCACCAGAGTGGCTGATAACTAAATGGCTCACAAAAACGATCATCGGTACCGGGAGAAATTCCGCCACCGGGAAACTCTCAGCATCAGCTAGTAGATAATTAGGAGCGAGTATCACCAAGAAGGATAAGATATTTGTAAAGCGATGTAAGTCGTTATGCACCACAATAGATCTAAATACTGGTCGCAGCGGTTCGTCTCCTACAAAAAAGTCGTTATGTTCGGTATCTCCGGATCGGTTCGCATCTCGGCAGGTGATGATATTTGCAGCTGATTTGAGCAGGTCAGTTACACCACGAACGTTGGAGAGCAAGCGAGAAACAGTATCAATGGAAAAACACGATTAACACAAAATAAAAAGAGCAAGAGCAAATCCCTCCTAAACTAATACCTAACTGTGACCCCGGAAAGATGAGGATTTGGAGAAACAAGAGGTTTAGGTTTAGTCGGAAGGCTGAATATAATCCACCACAGTAAAAATCCGACACTACCATAAACCAGCAGGCTTTGGTATCTGATCAAGATCGCTTCTCGATAACAGACATTGTCCGAATTTGTTGATCCAAGTCGACATAAGCCTCAGTCCATCGGGACCCGGAAAAAAATATTCAACGTTTGAGGGACTGTATATAAGAAACGAAAAAAATCAAAACCCCTCCCTTGAGAATTTTCTGCGCACGGGCCTGTTGGAGCCATAAAAATTCATTTGCACCACTCCATGACATCGCTAGACGAAGATTTACAAAACATTTACAAAACTCTACCTTTTTCTATCCTGTTAAAATATAGGGGCAGATCGAAGCTCCCCACGGGGCAATTCAGACCTAGAGAATATCTGTGTTTCACCCAAACAAAAACCATTCCATAAAATAGGAGCCTAAAACTTTCTGAAACTCTTACCTGTTATTTTTTCATTTTTATTTGTTACTTTAATTACGATTTTGCCATTAAAATCTTTTTTTGTTTTGAGAGCGGTAATAAAAATGAAACACGTTGTATTTTCTTTCTAAAAACTGCAAAATGAGATTCATCTGTAAAAATTTCTCATCATTCGTCTAACGGTCGTTGTACTACCAGCATCAGGGTTACCATATTCACAGATTTTTCTGTAATGTAACAGATTTTTTTCAAAATTTTTGTTCACAGATTCTTTTTCACAGATGACAGATTTTTGGCATTTTGATGAAAATTTCACAGATTTCCATAGATTTTTAGAAATATTGTGATTTTTCACAGATTTTTTGGAAATGTAACACAGATTTTCAGAGTTTTTTTTCTGTTTTAGTCATCACAGATGGTAAAAATTATTTTTTGGACGGAACACAGATTTCAATATGGCGCACGCATTCGTGGCAGGGAATCGATAGTTTGTTTATCATACTGATATAATTATGGTACACGTTGTCGCATTCCTTGCAAATCATTTTTCTGCATCAACTGCTGGCCAAAACGTCTTTACCCACCAACTGTGCTCGAAAAACCACGACACACGTATTATAAATGATCGCGCCTTGCCTACGGGAAAATGACCTCGGAATGTACCGCTAGGTTTCTGTCATTCTGAAATGGATCATTGGAAAATCAGTAGAACTAACATCTACAACCTCCCGAGATTAAGCTGTTTGCATGTGGTGAATGGACCATATGCAGAAAACCGCTGGCCAGTGGGATTTAGACACACAAACACAGATTTCAATGTGGCATCCATGGTATCAGTACCAAACAGACCGCCCGCTAGTCCACCGAAGAGAGAGCTCCTTGTAAGCATTTGGCAACGAAGGTCGTCCGCACGGTGCCACTGGTGGCGTTAAGAAGCCCCATCGCTACCGACTAGTAAATGTCGCCCTGTGGGAAATTCACAGCTGTTAGAAGTCAACAGAGTTAGTAATTCGTAAGCTGTTCTTCCAGCCTGGTCCGAGACATTACGCAAGACTTAAAAACCGATCTACGCTCCTAGAGCTTAGCCGTATTGGCCCCCCAAGAAGCCAGCGAGACCTATCCGTTCGGTTTGCTCGAGGATACGAATTTGTGCGCCATTCACCCCAAGCGAGTAACCACCATCCGTAGTGAGCGGACCTAAATTATGTTCCCACAATAAAACAGGACCAACCAATTATTCCCTCGTAAGAGTTTTTAACTGAAATTTACATTACGCAACAAAAAACACCGCCTCTTTCTCACCTGGCTTAAATTATTTTCAATATTGATGGAAATAAAATAGTTTATGAAGTAGCGAGCGCAAAAAACTGTCCTTCAAAAGTATCGGGAAAAGCTTGCGGGAGATGTGATGTCTATATACTATATTGATATAAACTGCAAAAATGATTAGTTATTACATGATTATCGCAAATAGCTTAAGCCTCCTTTGACACCTTTGTCAACAAAATTCTGCTGCAATTTTCTATGCCACGATCAATTGGTCATCACAAAAAACAGCTATCATGGCAACGCCACACAACACAACGATTAATATGTTAGTTACGCTATCACAGTTTTTTAAATGCCATATAGTAGCACTGTATCACGCATTGATGACATTTCATACCGTTCTAGGCAAGAGCAGGTTGCAAAACCCAACCGTGCCCGGAACGAGATACGCGAGCTTTGTAGTCTGTCTAACGTTCAGCGCATGGTGACTCCACCAACCATTATTAGTCAACGCGTGCTCGTGGTGAGCCCGATTTGGGTCAAGTTGAAGCTTGATCGAAGCGTCAGGTGCATAAACAGTCACAGCAGGTCAGTCCGCTGCAACTCTGCCAAGTGGTGCGTTCGCGTGGGGCTGGATAGAACCGGCATGTATGTATCTATAGCAATAATTACAACGACCACCAACTGTGAAGCCTCTGGATAATTCATGGTAATAAAAATTAACAATAGTAGCGGCCTTACCGGAGCTCTCCAACTACTCGAGTTAACACGATGTAGATGAAAAGGACCAGTTTGAGATCAGGTGATGATTATGAATGTAATGCCATGAACCCACATAATGAGCTTGTTGTAATGAGAAAACGTAAAATAATGGATTGAAATCGTGCTTACAAGTTATAGGATGTATTGGCTTGAAATTGTACACAGATATGCAAATAACAATTCAATTAACGAAAGAAAGGGTGAACATTTAAATCAAGAAGGCGATCAGCCAGTTCGAGCAAACTAGCAAAAATAATTCATCAATTTAAATGTTTTGGATAGTACTCCAACATCATACCGGAACGATAATCGGGATATGGGCGTAAAATTCAAATTGCAAACTTGCGTTCAAACCAAAACTTTTTCTGCCGGATGTGAGTTCGAAAATGTCGAAGAATTTGCTGCATTTTTTCCAAGCACACTTGCAGTATTCTAGTCAGAACACTGACTGGAGATTGCAAACTCAATTATTACATGGCTACTATACGGCGCGCTGAGTATTATTCGTGTGTTCTTTGTGAATCCGTTTACGGAATTTCATATCATATGATATGTAACTGCCCTGCAGTAATACAATTGCATTTTTGGGTCTCCATACATAGATGAACCTATGTGCAGGGAGCTGAAACTCAAGGATATGCTATTGTTCCTAGTCCGGAGAGGTAAAGAGCTATACAGTTTGCTGGTAAGTTCTAAAAATAAAGTCGATTACACAATAAATTCAGCACAATTTTTTGGAGTTATAAACTCCAAAATGTTTTTTTTTCAGTCTGTGCAGTGTAACGCAAAGCTTACCAATCCGCTGCTGAGGTTATCTTAGGTGTTCTTCGCCTCTTCGAGGTTTTAGATTTTTTCTTCTTTTGTGTATAAGCGTTAAACGTTATTCGATCAGTAGAGCAGTTGGCAGAGTTTCTCACCTCGTGAGCTGATACCATTATAAAAGATAAGTACCGGTATTATATTACCTCTCCCTTTTTTGGTTCTTCTACTAGTATGCACTGGGCAACAAGTCCGTACAAAAACGACTTCTCCTGATAATGTTTCGTCTCAAGGTGATAAGGGTGTCGAAATAAGGTCGGCTGCAGGCTCATGATATATCCAAACTCGGCCATCGTGATCTTCTTCCAGGCCAAAGACAAAAAGTGTTTGAACCTACTGCAGATTTCTCGAGTTCTGACGGAACGATATTCGGACGTGACAGAAATATCCAAAATTCGCCCTGATAAGCTGCGATTGGTGGTAAATAGTTTGAAGCAGGCAAATGATAATGCTGGCTACGGGCTTTTTATGAAGGAGTACAGAGTATATGTACCAACTAACCAGGTTGAAATAGATGGAGTTGTTTCCGACTCGACTGGTACTAATTTGTATAATCAAAATAATCAAAGTACATTAATAAAGTAGAAACACCATATAATGCTCAAGGACGCCTAGAAAAGAAGAACTCAAACGAAGAGGTGAAAACAGAAAAAAGGAAACACTAGAAATTGCATTGTATATTAAATAGCCATTCTTCGAATAATTGAATTTTCACAAACATCTCAGAACTAAAACCATGCTTCTCAAATTCGTATAATTTGTTTTTTTCATTTACCTGATTTAAATCATGTTTGTCTTCAACTTTATTTCATATACTCATACTTTTCTTAGTTTAATAATTTCGAGGATTTTATTCGCATGGTTTATTTTATGCGTTTTGAACTTGCTGGCTCTCAGCGTGGCCAAATGTTCCATAATATCTTTTACTCGCAGAAAAAATCCAATACTCTGGAGCCATTTCAGGGGAATCGCTAGAGAGAATGACAGTTATCAGAGACCTCGGAATACTCCTGGACTCACAACTGACATTCAGAAATCATTACTCTCATGTTATAGCACAGGCAAATAGAAACCTCGGCTTCATTATAAGAATCGCCAATGAATTCACTGATCCATATTTACGTGCACTCTATTTCTCACTAGTTCGATCTGTCCTGGAAGCTTCAGCACCCGAACATACGAACATTTGGATCAACCGAATAGAAGCAGTGCAGGCAAGATTCCTCCGTTTTGTTCTTAGAACTCTCCCATGGCGTAACCCAGCAGAGCTACCACCGTACATCGATCGCTGTCGTCTGCTCGATATGGAAACCCTAGCGAAAAGGCGGAACACATTTAGAGCAGTATTTGTTGGGAAGATATTAACTGGTCAAATAGATGCTCCAGATATTCTCTCACAAATAAATATCTATGTGCCCCCTAGAAATCTCAGATCGCATAACTTCTTAAGACTGGAATTTCAGCGCACAGAGTATGGTCAGAACGAACCCATTAGGGCGATGTGTAATGTTTTTAATAGTGTTTATGACCATTTTGACTTTTCTGTATCTTGTGATGTTTTCAAAAATAGACTAAGAAGGTTGACTTAGATTTTAAGATTCCATTTTTGTAATATTTCTAATTTTTGTTCTTGCAATACTGTGTACTATGTGATTAAGTTTAATTGTAGTGTAAAATCATTGTAATCAACTGTGAAAAATTTGAAAAGTTGATGAGTTTTTTTGCCCATTTGAGGATTGCTTCTGAAGCATATCCTGAAATGGGCTTTTCCCATTCTAGAAACATTTCATGTAGACACAGGTCAGATGAAAAATAAGAATAAATAAATAAATAAATAAATAAATAAATATTGAACTATTTTTAAATACATGATCATTTCATTTTAATCATATACCTCATTCAGCATTCTTTTATCTATTTTATTCGTTTCAATCTTAGGATGCATTCTGATCATTTTATTAATTTCATGCATTTAACTTGTTTTATTCATTGTTTTCCTTTCATGTATTTCATTTTCATTTTCCAGTTTAAACATTTTATTCAGTTTCTTCATTTTAATATTCTTACTTTTTTGCATTCATTCATTATAATCATTTTTTTATTCACTTCAATAATTTAATTCATTTTGTTATGTTTACTTTTCCATCTTTTCATTCATTGTATCAATTTTATTCATTTCCTTTTAGAATTAGTTCTATTTATTCTATTGATATTATGAATTTTAACCATGCCATTTATTTATTTCAATAATTTCGTTTATTTAACTTCAGTTTAATTTAATAAATTAATAATTTCATTAATTCATTCATTTAATTAATCTTATTCATTTTATTCATTCATCTTATTCGTCTTACTCATTTTATTCGATTTATTCCTTGTATTCATTTAAATCGTTTTAAGTTATTTTATTTAAGTATTTCATTATTTTTTGATTATGTTTTATTTATTTATTCATCTATTTAATTGTTTCGTTTTATTCATGTTATTTTTTTTTCTTTTTCATTTCTTTCGTATTGTTCATTTTATTAAACTTATAAATTTTATTACATTTATCAATTTTTTTATTTTTAATCTAAAGATTTATTTGAAACGGCTCAAAGCGTTAGCACAACTAATGCGTGGGTCTTTTAATTTTTACAATAAGCAAAAATAAAAAAAAATAAACTGCTAAGAATGTCGGTCTTCCAGATCATGTTGACGCAGTTTACTGCTGCGTGTTGAGATCCTTTTCCTTGGCGGTGAAGCTGCTTGGGGGTCATTCGGTCTGCCTTCTCTCGCGTTATCGTTCCCGTCCATGTCATCATCGGTACTGCTTTCTTGCTGTTCATGATCAGATGTTGTTATTTGTTTCTTGTTCTTACGGGTCGCTGTTGTATATCCGTCTTCATCGATATTTTCTTCTTTATTGGCGATGCTAGTTGTTGGTTTGGGAGCGGTTGTCGTGGTCGTTGTACCTGCATTAATGGTTAATTGGATCGTTGTTTTTGGTTTATCTGAAGGTGTCGGTGGCTGCTTGTTAGGCTTGTTGGCTGTAGTAGATGAGTTTTGACTAGTTGTTTCGGCGCATGTTTTTCCGTAGTGGACTGTATGGTTACAGAATTGGCATGTTGGGGTCTGCCC